>NC_134482.1:12218667-12278667 GCF_964194025.1 Convolutriloba macropyga
CACTTTGCACGTCTTGTCTGGTTCTTCATCCCGAAGGTCTTCGGTCAAGTTGAATCCGTATGTTCTCGAATCTATAAAGAAAGCAAAACAAACTTTTGCACAAATGGCCGCCGTTATTTTGTAGTAAATAAAGCGTCATCTCACTATAAGGTCATAATTTTTCCCATAGCTTTAAAATAAGAAACCTTTTTTTTGTTTAAAAAAAATTTTGAGTGAAAGTACCCTAAAGCCAGAGTCTTGTAAGATAAGCGTCATTTGCAAATTTGGACAGTAGGACAGTAGGTTGGCAGGTTGACAGGACAATAAAACCAAGAAATTCAAAACATCTAAAGTTTGGAAATAAAATGCGATGCAAAATTTGAGTACCCTCCTAATTCGTCATTTCATCTATTGTTTGATGAAATGAGAGAAATATTGCTCCTCCTGCTATAATTTAATTTTCATTTCGAGCTCGGAGAACCCCATTTTTAAAACTGAGATGTATAAATTAAAATGATGTCTTACGTGTTGTTGTAGGTATATCTTCGTATGTACTGCCGTCCGTTTCCCTAAAAAATAACGCCCTGCATTCTTGTAACATAAGCAAATTATAAATTTTGAACAATTATATAATTTTTTTGCGTCAAGTGTTTGCTAAATTTTATGCTAACATTAATTATCTTGTTATTCCGCCACTTGTTGTAATATAATAGATCTTTCACAAGCGTTATAGACCATTCACGTCAAGTTTGAGCGCTTTTCCGAGAAAATTTTTGCATTGCGCTTATTGCGTTAAAACTGTTTCAGGAATGCGCCGAATTGTTCTTTTCAATAATAGTCGCCTTAGTTGATCCAATGCTTTTTTTTTAAATTTAAAAACCTCAGCCCATTTCATCACATAAACTCGACAGTTTTCAGCGCATTTGTTAAAAAAAATTCAACAACTTTTCTTAAGCTACCCATGCAACTAATGAGTTCTAGGTTAACTAAAATAAACTTTATTGCGCCCATAAGTCACGACGAGTTTTATTGGATTCTTGCAACAAGCTGGAAATCATAACATAAGTTTAGTTCTTGAGAAACTGCAGATATGAGACAACTATTTTGACTAACTTGTTTGGCGAGAGAAGCTAAAAATTAAGCAAAGTTATGGACATGAAACTTGAGTAGGGATAGATGACAAAACCTAAAAACCAGCTTCTACGATATGTTTGCGAGTTTAAGTGTGTATGAGACAAATTGTGCAGAGAAACAACAAAAAAAACAAAGCTGGCAGATTGCCGCCTTCGTAGATCTGCAGTCTCAAAAAAACAGTAAATAAGACAGACGAAAAAAAATCGTCTTTTTGCTTTCTCTATTAGCTGCTCTCAAAAAAACTTCACTTAGAGTGACAAACACACCCATTTGACCTTATCTCTTTGAATTGAAGTAAATAAAAGTCAATTTCAAAGTGAGGAAGTCATTTTTGAGAGTGAGGTAAGTCAAGTGTGACCAAAAATTTAGTCACGCAAATGAACAAAAAAATAATCGCTCCACTACGAGCAAAAAATGACGTCACGCACGCAATTCAGTTGAAATTCCATGAGCGAATGAGCAAAAAGCAGATTTGAAGTGGTTGTGACGTCATATGGTCGTAACAAAAATCGCGACGACGAAATAAAAAAACATAGCAGGACAAGTCCTGAAGCGCAATTCAAAGAATTTTCATTGACTAAACAAAAAATATACCTAGAATGAACTATGATTGGATTGGTAAAGCGACCTAGAAAAAAATCCGATCTCAAACTCGAAAAAACAGTAAAAATCAAAGTGAAACTGTCGCATGTGAACAAAAAACCACAAGCGAGAAAGCGAAATTTTGTTCAAACTCCGTTATCTCAATCTACTTTAAAAAAAGAGCAAAAAAATTTCACGCAGCAAAACCGGTCGCTTTTTCGCTCCATTTCCTGTTTCGGCGTGACCAAAATCACTACTCCAATTTGCTTCTAAAATCATGGAAATGTGTGAACAGATCTTAAAAAAAACATAGCGGGAAGAATTCCGGAAACTAATCGAAGGAGAAAATTGCCCTTATTTATGAATAAACAACTACAACAACTAATGTTAATCTTGAACCTCCACAAATGTCACAAAAAATTTGAGGAAGAATAGAAACGGCATTCAAAAACTTAAAACAAATTGAAAAAAAAACTAGAAAAACTTAATGACTGTTTAATAGTACATGGAAACATAAAGTCGAATAACGTTTCGTTACAATTAGAGCAATGAAAACTTGCAAAACAATGGGCAAGTCATAATAGGCTAAGAAATTTGTCTATGATTAAAAAAAACTGTAAAATTAGAAATGTTTTTGAATTTCTTAATTTTTCTGTCAATTTTCCTAAGAAAAAATGATATATACCAAGAAAACTCTAGCCAATTGGTATCTGAATATTCTTTAAGTAAAAAGATTCTATTCAAATTCCACTTAAAGCATTAAAACAAAAAAACAGGCTAAAAATGATTAAATTTCGTCTAAAAATCAGCAAAACTGATCAAAAACCTCCAAATTAGCATTAAACTCAAATCAACTATTTGAAACCTTCAATTCCTATCGAAACAAGCCTAAGACTAATAAAATATCACAATCAAACCTCATAACCATCAAAAGTTGCAAAAAACTGCTTTTAAAAGCCGCTCGTGAACAAAAAAATTCCGCTCGCTCAGAGAAAACTTTTTCAAACATCAATTTCTCGCTCTGTCAACAACAGCGGTATGAATAAAAACCACTCTCTTTTCGAACCGCTCTTCATTTTTGTTAAGCACCACCATCACTCCAAATTTTTCCACGTGTTTCATTTCCTGCTTCAAAAATCACTCCAATAAAACTGATTAAATTCTTTGAATTGTAAAAAAACCAAGAGAAGGCTAATAATAGCCCCAACTATCGCTGTGCGGCTAAGAGAACTTAGAAACTGGATAAATTAAAAAAAAATAGAAAAAAATTGATATTCATGACATGAAAACCTTCATTTTGAAGAAGGAGGATTAGAAAATAATCAAGTAATATTCACAAAAAATGTCAGTACTCCAGATAACATTATCTGTAGAAATTTTTATAAAAATTGTTGTTAAAAATATCAAAAATAATTGCTTTTATGCTTTATCTTTCAACAAATTGTGCAATCTTTTATTAAAATAAGTAAAAGTTCAATAAAAATAAGCAAAATCTAGTTATGAAATTCATCTATGACGACAATCAATCATAGTCTTTATATAAGGGGCTTCAAGTCACGTTTAAAAGTTCCTCTAGACCACAGTTAAGGTTTAGTTGGAAAAAATTTGGACACTTTCAATTGAGGTTTGCAGTAAACGGTCCGAAATGAGTTCAGCAGATTAGAACTGTGCATGAGAGAAACATTTAGAACAGGCAGAAAGCCGAACGACTAAAATCCACTCAAACTTTCAAAAAAGTCGACTAAAAAGTTATGAAAAAAGACACAAACAATACCTACAATTGCTTAATTTTTTGTTCGACAGCAATTACAAACAACTTAGTTGTTACTTTTAACTACTTGTTGTTTTTATCTTAATTTATTTTTGTAGAAGTATGTATAGGAAAGCATTGATGGTTCAGGGGCTGGAAAAATTGAACATGGTAACTTTAATTAGTTGTCATTATACATCATTGTTACCGTGCAGATAAACTAAGAAAAAACAATCTGAACAAAAGTTTTGTTTTTTGAGGAAAACGTAGACAAAATAAATGGTAGATTTTTCAAGTTCTTTAATTTTAATATAAAAAAATTCGTACAGGAACATGCAAACGTCATTTTTTGCGATAATTTTTTCGTATCTTTCTTACATAGTTTAATAAATTAGGTTTTGTTAATAAATTAGGTTTTAATAAATTAGGTTTCTTTCGGCCAAAATTTTCAAAATCATTTAAATCAAAAGTGATTAAGCAAAAAAAAATTTGAATAATCATAATAGATTCGAAATCAAATGCAAAGAAGGAGTTGTCTGTCTAGATTAGCCGAGGCAAATTTATTTGATAATATTTAAACAACTTACGTGTTTGACGGCATCTAGTTTCTCTGAAACACAAAATACTTTGTAAATTGAACAATTTTATTATCCTTCGATTCAGTAATTGGCAGCAAAGTAGATTTGCATGAATGCCTTGTGAAATTTTCCAAAATTTGTTGCCAAGGTGTTGTCGTATTAAGTGTTGCCATTATTATGCATCAAAATTTAGAACTTCTTTTTTTTCAACTACAAGTAGAAAATTTTCTCACCATTTGTCTGCTTTATAAAAGACATCTGAAATAAATTCAATTCTCCAATTGTTTAAACTTTTGTTTCAATATATTGTCTTAAAATTTTCTTGGAAGAAGTCTCATACTCAATTTCATTTTTTTGGTATTTATTAGTGTCAATTTTTTTTAGTTGTCTGAGCAGAAGTTTCTTTTCTCAGATTTTCAGAAATTCGCACTCGCGGATTTCAGAAAATTGTCAATTGCTTTCAACTTTTATCCGGATTTTTAACAAATCTGTTTTTTAACCACACTCTTTAAATCACCCATTTTCAGTTATCTTGAATCAACCCCTATTTTTCCTTTAGACAATATCTGATAGAAAGGATTAAAATTAGTTGCCATACATAGTAACAAATGCGCAAAAACTATCACTTCTCTTTTTTTTCCTTTTTCCTTTCTCTATCTCTTTCTCTCTCTCTCTCTCACTCTCTTCAACAAATATCGGCAAAATTCTTTCAAACCACCGGTGTGAGGTTGATTTTTGGTAATGAAAAAATTGGGGCTTAGCTATGCTAGCATTGGGGGCGAGGCGGATTGGGGGGGGGGGGGGGGGGGGGTAAAGCGCTGGGGGTCAAGTGATGGGGGATAGGGTGGTGGTTGATAGGGCTGGACGAGAGGAAGCTCCAAATCGTCATGTTGAGGAGAGTTTACGAGAGAGCGTTGGGGGGGGGGGGGGTTGACTGAAAGGGGCTTGACTGAGAATGGGGTCAAACTTTTAAATTTAGATTCGCACCATGAATTTGTCTCCTCAAAATGGTTACTGTGAATGACTTGCTCAGACACTTAATACACTCCGGGCGTTACCTATTTATCCCTTTTTTGAGGACGAAAAGTTAAAAAAAGTCGGACAAAAAATTGGTCAAGTAAACAACACCATAAAAAAGACAACAGGACTATTATAATTGCTACAGACTTCATTTAAGAGCAATTTCAAAAACTCATTATCAACTATCTAACACCAATAAGCTAAACAAACAAACGAATCGAACTAACCACAAATTTACTTGTAATCAAAACAACTTAACTTTCTCAAAATTCAAAGAACAGTCACCGACAACTGTCACCCCGCAAAAACGTTTGCCAAGCTGTGTGTGACACGTATTGAATTTCAATTAGGAGTATGCATTCTTAATTTAGGTTTGATAAAGAGTGCAAAAAACTTCATCTAACTGCAACGAATAAAAAACTATTAAAATTTTTATTGGCTTGTATCAATTGAGAAAAAGTTTTTAAATGAAACATTTAATTTTTTTCAGTTTTAAATTATGATAACTTCAAAAAACAAAAGTCAGTAACATTAAAATCAAAAAATCTGTGAGCTGCTGGCTTAGTTAGTAGCTAGCAGGTGTTTAGGGAGTCTAGCTATAGATTATTTGACGGGTGGTGGCTGAGGGCGGAGTGAGGGGGAGCGAGCTGGATTACAGCAGTAACGATGTTCGGGGTTGGAGATGGGGGGGGGGGGGGGTCGAGACAAAAACTGATAAAAGAAGGGACCGTGGATGGCATACTTATAGAGTCTTGTAGGTGGAAAGGCTCTCAAAGAACTAAACGCCCGCCAGAAAATTTCCCCGTTTTTAAGCACCAAAAAACAAACGTGTCAGACAAAAATGGGCCAAGAGAATAAGTTCATTATAAATGAACGCACGAATAACATATTATACAAATTTTGTTTTCGATCAATTAATTAAAGAAAACCGACTTATGTCGGGAGAATTGGTCTCGAAAGACTAGTGGTAGCTCTAATCCATTGTCCACTGCAGCGTGCTTCGGTCGGCGGGCATTATAAACACTACGAGACATCACTAATAAAAATTAAAGTGGCAAAACTATTCCAGATTTTGATGAATTTTCAATTGACTTTTAGTGACTGCCACCGCTTCACTTCAACGGGAGACACTTGTGAACGAGATTGAAACTCGTTAAACTTTAAAAACCAGGTCAAGGTGGGGAGAAGGGGGTAATAATTTATCTAAAAGTGAGGAGGATAACGAATAAAAACTTCTCAAAGTAGTCAGCTCCCCCCAGGATGTTACCAGAGGTTACTAACTGCTGAGTGTTTGAAACTTACATAGTGTTTAAACATAGCTGGCAGACTCTGGACTCGCTGCGAAGTAACAATTTACGTAGACTCTGCTAAATTACTCAGTAAACTAGAGGATGTATTTAGTTATTTTAATGGATTTGGAACAGAAAAAGTCGGAAAGACAATTAAAACATACCCGGTATACTGCCATTAAACAGCGTTAGTTAAGGAGGGGACTGAAACTGAGGGGGCTCCAAATGACGTCATTAGAGGTTATTATATCCCATTGAAACCATTAAAAAGTTTAAAGTGAAAAAATGAAACTTTTTTGGCGCACTATTCATTAGACTTTTTTTTAGTGAATTGCCGCCACTTGAGTTCAACTGCTGACACTTAAGATTGCGAGAAAAATTTAGATCACGCAAAACTCATTAAGTCAAGGGCGTAAAAATCACTCGAAAATCAAGTTGGTCAAGCGAAGACTTGGCATAAAATAAGATCAACACGTTTACAATCCTATATATTAAATGCACTAGCGTGAAAAGAAGTGTGTAGAATGGATGTAACAAACCGTGATAGCCACTTCGGAAGTCATCAGTGGACTTTTTGTCACCGGTCCATTATCCATTACTACCACTAAACACTCTCCCATATAACGAGTTAATAATAGCACCCGATAGTAACACGCAATGATTGACCCTGCAATGTCACATGTTTTGCAACCAGACTGTACAGCGTTTGATGATCATCAATTCAAAAGGTCCGCAAGATAGCCACAGGGTCTGTAGCTCAGATGGCATTGCCAAGATAATTCTGAGCTGATAGGGGAAATTGGACATGACTTTAAAGACTGGCGTACAGAAGACTGTGTGAGAACAGATAACACAGCTGGAAATGCCACATCAGTAAATCCTATTAACCAAGGGGATGTAGCTCAGATGGTAGAGCGCTCGCTTAGCATGCGAGAGGTACGGGGATCGATGACCCGCATCTCCACATTTTGCAATAAATTATTTGGCAAATAAGGTCTAACTAGCAAGCCCGCAAAAGCATCACAAAATCATATCCGAACAGGTTTAAAAGAATATATGATTTTTTAGTGGCAACTCGCGCTCGAACCCATGCCCCTCGTTTAACAGCCACAGCTCTTACTTCTTAGGCTACCGACGCGTATTTTTGGCGTCCATTACCTTATTTAACAGCAACTTTTTGTTAAGCGACAATTTTGAATTTGCTGTGATTAAGGTGCGCTATGTTAAAGGAGCGCAATGAATTAGCATAAAACGAGCTTCTACAACCAAATCTTCTCCAACAAAAGTTAACCACATCCCAAATTTATTTCAGAGCACATTATACATACTTTTCCTCCCCTACTTGGGCTTGAACCCATGTCCCTCGCTTGACAGCCATAGCTCTATTCCATTGCTACATAAGCAAAATTTTTAACAATGTCGTTTTTATTTCGCGTGTTTTTGTTGAGCCGTATGCTAATGCAGAGCAGGCTCTTAGGCATGATTGTGTAGGTTGCATTCTTAAGGATCGCTAAAACATGTGAACTTAGGAGCGCTGCTAAACATTGCGTTCAAGTGCGACTTATATTTAATATATTAGATGAGAGGGAGAGAATGAATTGAAGAAAGAAAAAAAATATAAAGGAAAAAAGAAAGAACGAAAAGAAGATATAAGTAACAAAAAAAAACAAAGAAATGAAGAGGGGAAGAAAAAGACAACCAACTCCCCAATTTTTTATCCCAGTAAACGATGCATCCTTTTCCTCCACCACTTGGGATCGAACCCAGGTCCCTCTCTTAACGGTCACAGGTCTAATCCATTGCGCTACCGACGCCTGTTACTGTTGTCTATTGAACTGGATAAATACAAAAAATATTGGTCGATGGGTTTTTGTCTCGCTTGTTTTTGCTAAGCCGTATGCTTAATGAGCAAAAAAACATTTACAGATCAGGCACTTAAGCATGGTCGTGTAGGCTGCATGTTTAAAGATCGTTAAAACATGTGAAGATAGGAGCGCCGTTAACCATTGCGTTCAAGTGCAACTTATATTTAATATATCACATAAAGAAGAATCAATAAGAAGGGAATTAAAGAAAGGAGCAAGAAGGAAACACAGTAGTGGATGAAAAACAAGATTCACCATTTTTGGGACAAAAAATCAGCCCATTTTTTGCACCGACTCGGTCTCGAACCCATGCTCGCTTCACAGCCACAGGTCTAATCCCTTGCACTACCGACGCCTATTGCTGTTGTCTATCCGTAGGCGCTACATACGAATATTGGTCGATGGCTTTTTGTCTCACTTGTTTTTGCTAAGCTGTATGCTTAATGAGCAGAAAAACATTTGCAGATCAGGCACTTAATCATGGTTGTGTAGGCTGCATGTTTAAGGATCGCTAAAATACGTGAAGATAGGAGCGTTGTTAACCATTGCGTTCAAGTGCGACTTACATTTAATATATTAGATGACAGTTCATAAGGCACCGTGTTTAACGGAAGGCGAAAATGCATGTTTAAGAGGCCTCTGAAGAGCATGTTTAAGAGCTATCGAAGAGCATGTTTAAGATCTCTTGCGCAGCATGTTAAAGAGGGCAGATTGCGAGAGGTCAATGACCGCAAAAATTGCTCTCGTAAAAGGTTAATGTCCGAAAAAGCGCAGACTGCAAGCGAGCCATCGACCTAAAAGCAAAAAGAGTCAATGACCAATAATCCAGCTGCCAAAAAGTTTACGCTCCGCACAAAAAAAAGTTCTCTGAGAGCTTCTCAGCTCACTAGTCTCAAAGTATAAAAATTCACAGAAACTGTTTTGCAGACTTGTCTGCAATTGACTCCCCGCACATAGGCCCTTCTCAACACCCCCCCAAAAAAAACTCCACCCCTGCACATAGTTTATGCCGTAAGGGACCCGTGCAGCCAAAGATCCCCCTCCCACCTTCCCCCCAATGTTGTCCCAATCCCTCCACCGATTGTTGCTTACCGGTGCGTCCCGCTGCGCTCACCTCACGCCCCTTCAATAAAGCTGAAGCTAGCCGTACTAAACCATGGCTGGCTGCTGACGAAGTAAACCGCTCGCCGGTCGTTTGAGAGCAATTCGCTCGACGTTTGTCGGTGAGGTCTTTATTTTTTATTTTGAAAAGAATTGTCAACAAATCTCTCTGTGGGTATCAAAGATAGATTTGAATTTTTCAAATTCAAATCAAATTCAAATTCAAATTCAAAATTATTAGGTTTGGGAGATAGCACTTTAAGATTGTTTAAGAATGTATTCAGTTTTTTGTTTTGTCAATCCCAATCGCTGTTATATTAATCAATCGCGGCTTTTACTTCTTTTAAGCTACTGGGAAGGCCGTATTTTAAGATTAAAAGGTCATTTAGGATTTTGTGATCCCAAAATATTATTTTTGGTGTTTTTTCGGCCTTTTTCAAATTTTTTGGTGGACCAAAATTGAGGCTGGTTAAAGTTCATAAAGGTCTTTTGGAAGACATAAGTACTTTTCTGACCATTTTGAAAGCTATCTGTTTGGAACTGCAAACAAAAACACGCAAATTTTTACTAAATCTTTACAATTTCAAGTTTTTTAATAGTTTTTGTCATTTTTTGGAGTTTTTCGCTAGGTGTTAAGGAACCTGCTCCAGGGTTTGATAATAAATTACTGTAACGTTTCTAGTGGCAATGGAATGATTTTCAAAGCTTTAACATCAGAAATTCTTGCATTGTTCTGACAAAACTCGCAATTTTCAATTTTTTGACATTGTCATTATCCAAGTTCAATTTTTGCTTTTTTAAAATTTTGTTTATTTTTCTCTATCAATTTTTAGGTTTCTCCAGCCTTAAGAGCCAAAGAAGAGCCAAAGATCCTCCCCAATGGTTTGATAATAGATTGTTGCACAGTTTCTGGATGTAATGGAATGTTTTTCAAGATTTTAACATCGAAAATGATTAACAGCGCTCCTATCCGCACATGTTTCAATATCCCTTTAACATTCAGTATGGTGTTTTCTAAGCATTTTCAATGACCCCAAAAAGCTAACTATGCCATGACGGTCATTGAACGAAAGGCTGTCAATGACCGAAAAGCTGCGTGTAGCAAAAGGGGCAATGAATGAATAGCCTAGGATGCAAAAATGGATCTATGACCGAAAAGTTGTCAATACAGAATGAGTCGGTGACCAGAAAATTGATTACTCAAAAAAGTTCAGGAATGAGAAATGCTGATGCATCGCAGATAACGACAGAATGATTCTCTAAGTAAAGGTCTTTACCGAAATAAAATCGAATATGGAAATTGCTCCTCAAAATATTTTGTTCCGATTCTTTCATTAGGCGCTATTATTTTGGCGCTCTTTTTTATCTTTCGCCTTAGTTTTTCAGCGCGTTTTTCGTTTTACATACGTCAAGATTAACTCCTGACTTACCTCCCTCTCTGTTTCAACTGAATGGATTTTTTTGTTTCATTCATTGAATTATGTAATGTAGTTTCTTCTCTCTTCTCTCTTTCTTATCTGTCTTCTGTCTCTTTCTTTTCTGCCTTCCTTTTCTCTCTTTCTTGTCTGTCTTTTTCTCTTTCTTTCATCCCTTGTTTTTCTGTTTTTCTGCTCTATGTTTCTTTTGTTTCCTTTTTTACTTTCTCGTTTTCTTTCCTCCTTTTCTCGCTTTCTTTCTCTCCCTTCTTTCCTCTGTTTCGTTTCTCTCTTTTATCTATTTCGTTTTTTTTTATTTTTTTGTCTTTCTCTTCTCTTGCTTTTCTCTTTCTGCACTCTTGCTCTTCTCTCCTTTTTGGCTTTTCTTTCTCTTCGCTCTTTTTCTGCCTTCTTTCTGTCTTTAGTTTCTCTATTTCTTTACTGTCTTTAATTTCTCTCTTCTTTTCCCTTTCCTTTTTGTATCATTTTCTCTCTTGCTTTTAACTTCCTTTTGTCTTTGTTTTCTGTCGTTCTCTCTTGTTTTCTCTTTCTTTTCTGTCTTTCGTTTCTGCGTTTTCTTTCGCTTTTGTTTCTTTTCTATCTTTCCCGTTTTTTTTCTTACTTTTCTCTTTATTTGCGCGGTATTTTTTCTCTATCTTTTTTGTTTCTCTATTTCGTTCCTCTTTATTTCGTTCTTTTGTTTCATTTCCTCTCTTTCTTTTCTCACCTCTTTTTTTCTCTTTTTTTCTTTTCTATTTTTTCTCCCTTTCTTTTATCTTTTCTGTCTATTTCTTTCTTTTCTCTTTCTTTAATCTCTTCTTTTTCCTTTTTTTCTTCCGTTTTTTTTCTTTTGTCTTTTTAGTCTTTTCTTTCCTTCTTTCATGTCTGCTTTTTCTCTGTTTCATTTCTCTTTCTTTTCTTCTTATTTTGTGTTTTTCAGAAGCTCTTAATCTTGATAAGTTTTAACGCTCCTTAAACATGCAGCCTAACTTATTTCACGCGTTACGCATTGCCACACGGTATGACATGTGGAAATTCGTTATTTCTTTAACACAAGTCTTAGCGCACCTTAAATAAGCAAGGGAGCAAAGCCAAAAAAGTAATTGAAAAAATTGCTGGTATTCAGGGTAATAGACTCAAACTGAACACATCGGTAACGTAACGTAGTACCTATGGCTGTTAGACGAGGAGCAGGTGTTTGTGCATGAGGTGGTACGAAGAAAGGTGAGTTAGTGAACAGCATTTTTTGAAGAATATTCTTATAATGCTTTTGCGATGCTGCTAGGAGTTGATTAAAACTTCGTCCGAGAGCAACTAAAAACGCTTTCAAAAAACCAAACGTAATTTATTTATGCTTGCTCTCTTCTAAAACTATATAAGAACAGAGAGCAACTCTATTTAACTCTTTCTGCTTAACTCAAATGAGTCTGACCAAAATTCGACTGATTGAAAGATTGCATAGAAAACTCACAAGACTTAAAATAGCCGACAGATTGCCGGAAAATAGCCGCGATAGACGCTTGTGGCGATACATGAACTGAAACAACTATAGAAATAAAATAGACAGATCGACCGCCAGTCCTTTAATAGACCACTAGACTTTCTGGGTTAGCTTCGGACTGTCATTTTCATGAGATACATAAGCTCCATAATGAGAAAGCCCTAACAGGGCTTTTCAAAATTAGGATCTTTTCCGTTTGTGCTCCCTCAGATTAGTGGGCGCTTATTTCTTGCACCCCCAGATGAACGTGCAATATTTGGGGGGGGCACAAACGGAAAAGATCTCAAAATTAATATTCGAAATCAAAAACTCAAGACTCTAATATTCAAGAATTAGGGCATATGTTTGGCACTACTTAGATGCACACACTATTGACCTTTAATAAGTAAATGTTCATAAAATTTAAAGTTTCATAAGTGAGCTCAGAATTCATTTTTTTGATTGAGGTAAGTCATTGAAAAATTCAATTCCAAGAAGTCACGGTAAGACGGAACAAAAATCTGTTAGACGAAGTAAAAGAACATAGCAGGACAAGTGCTGACGTACAATTCAAAGAATTTTCATTGACTAAACAGAAAAACTAGACCTAGAGTGGACTTTGAGGGAATTGAAAAAACCATTTTTTCAAAAAAACTCAGATCAAAAAATTAAGAAAAAACGGAAAATCAATGTCAAATTGCAGCATGTGAACAAAAAAACCACTAGCGAGAAAAAAAATTTAATTCAAACAAAATCTAGGTCTAGAATGAGCTGTGAATGGATTGGGAAAAACATTTAGAAAAAAAATCCGGTCCAAAAAATTGAAAAAACAGTAAAAATCAAATTGAAATTGCCGCATGTGAACAAAAAACCACTACCGAGAAACCGAAATTTTGTTCAAACACCGCTTTTCTCACTCTACTTTAAAATTCAAGCGAAAAAGATTCACGCCGCAAAACCACTCGCTTTTTCGCTCCTTTTCCTGTTTCGGCGTGACCAAAATCACTACTCCAATTTGACTTCAAAAATCATGAAAATGTGTGAACAGATCTTAAAAAAACATAACAGGACAAGTCCTGACGTACAATTCAAAGAACTTTAATTGACTTAACAAACAACTAGACCTAGAACTGACAATGAGTGAATTGGGAAAACCATTTCTAAAAAAATCAGATGAAAAAAAAACAAAAAAACAGAAAATCATTGACAAAATGCTGCTGGGGAGAACAAAAAACTACTAGTGAGATATGTAATTTTGATTCTAACAAAAAACTAGGTCCAGAACGAGCTGTGAATGGATTGGAAAAACTAGTTAGAAAAAATCCGATTCAAAAAATTGAAAAACATTAAAAATCGGAGTGAAGTTGCCGCATGTGAACAAAAAACCACTACCGAGAAACCGTAGTTTTGTTCAAACACCATTTTCTTACTCTACTTTAAAAATAGAGCGAAAAAAATTCACGCCGCAAAACCACTCGGTTTTTCGCTCCTCTTCTTGTTTCAGCGTGATCAAAATCACCACTCCAATTTGACTTCAAAAATCATGAAAATGTGTGAACAGATCTTAAAAAAAAACATAGCCGGAAAAATTCCGGAAACGACTCCAAGTAGAAATCTGACTATTGTCACTAATCAAATGCATCACCAGCATATTATCAGTCGACAAACAATGTAACCAATTTTCAAAGAAAAGACTGGAGAACTGGAAACTTGACAAAGGACCAAATCAAAAAATAATATTCTCTAAAAATCCAAACAAAATTCTCTAGAAAAAGATAACATGCAGCTTCCCATCCTTACCTCATAGAAATTAATTAGTTATATATTTGGCTAGATCAATCGCCCACCTAGTACTTGCAGAAAAACGTTAAACAACAAACTAAAAAAGACTAAGAAAAACTCTTTAACGAATTAGAGATTTGTATAATTTGTTTAAATGGAAATTGCCCTGCTAAGCCTTCAAGTTCAAATTCATAGTATCGACACCTACAAAGAGGCTCCTCACTGCGAAAAAGTTACCAACAAAAAACATTAAATTGGAAGAAATAGGCAATAAACTTCGAAAAAAGACAAAAAGTGGCCAAAATTTGCCCTGATTTACTCGATTTTCTTTAACAAAAATAACTCGAAACTTATTTCTATCAAAATGAGAGACATCCAAAAGATCTTCAACAACTGACTTTCAATAGAAAACTCCCCAAATCCAATTAAAGGTTGAGGAAGAATAGAAGCGACATTTAAAACCAAATTGAACAAATAAAAACGAGAAAAATTAAGGTGATTTTTAAATTTTACAAGACAAAAAATAAAGCCAAAAAAAAATACTTTGAGCAAATAGAGCAATGAAATGCTCGCAAAAAAATTGGCAAGTCATAATAAGCTAAAGAAGTTGTCTACCATTGAAAAAAACGAAAAAAGCTAAAAACTTAAAAAAGTGGTTAAAAAATTCCTAATTTTTCTGTCATTTTTCTTCAGAAAAAATGATTTATAACAACAAAATTGTAATCCATTTGTATCCCTGATGATCCTTGAGCAACAAGCTTCTATGCAAATTGCACTTAAAGCAGTAAAACAAAAGGCCAAAATACATTAAAGTTCGTCGAAAAATCAGCAAAATTGATCAAAAACCTCCAAATTTGCATAAAACTCAAATTAACTACTTGAAACCTTCAATTCTTATCAAAACGAGCCCAAATCTAATACAATATCATAAACATACATGGCAGATTGCCGGAAATTAGCCGCCGTTGATTCCAATAAGCATGATTGGGATTGAACGAGCAGAATATATTGAAAAAAAAAGACTTTTGTACAAAAATATTTTTTAAGTCCGATTTATTTTGATGGCATTTCGTAGTTGAAGATACTTCTGTTTCTTAGAGAGAGCCTACAGGGGCTACTATCAACACCAATAAGCATTAGAGGTGGTAACTAAGACTTATAGGAACGACGTTCAAATAGCGGGCATCTAAAATTGGGCTTTATGGGTTTATCCCGTTTCTATTTCTGACTTCAATTTTTTATACCGACTCTGTTCATTTTGAATTGCTTTGCTGAGCAACTGATGTTCAAATTCACTTTAAGCAGAATGAGAGAAGAGAAACTAGCCTAGAGAAGTCAAAAAGATTTCACGCAAAATGTCGAAAAAGCGGCAAAATGGTAAAGCGAAAAAAAGTTTGACGAAGTAAAAAAAAACATACGAGCGCAATAATAGCCGGCTGAGAAGATGAGGGCGGCTATTAATCAAACCTGATAAACAAGAAAAATTGAAAAAAAAACTGCTTTTAAAAGCCGCACGTGAACGAAAAAAAATGTCGCTCGCTCAGAGAAAATATTTCACACATCAATTTCTCGCTCTCTCAAGAACAGCGGTATGAACAAAAAACCACTCTCTTTTCGCTCCTCTCTTCACTTTTGTTCAGCACCCAAACCACTCTTAAATTTTTCACGCGTTTCATTCCCTGCTTCAAAATTCACTCCAACTAAAGTGATTAAAAAAAGGACTTGTCCAATACTCCTCTTCGAGTCGTAAAAAATACAGCGCCCCAATACAATTCAAATTCTTAGAATTGTAAAAATTCTTTGAATTGTAAAAAAAATTAGGAGCGCTATAATAGCCGCCTAGAATTGAGGACGCGGCTATTAATTATATAGCTGAAAACATAGTCAAGGCTTGAAAACTTGTAGAATACCAATATTATTCGAGTCGAAAAACCTCTATGGCACCAATAACAACATTGTTATTGTTTCACGGCTATTTAAAATTAACCTCTCATGGTTTATGGGACAATAAAACAGCTCCGATAGTTTCAGATAATTAATGTTGCTCTTTTCTTTTTTACCTTTCTCCATTTCGTCACCTACTGATATGGTCATAGATTGATCACGTTGCTCATCAAACAGCCACGTGTCATCCGTTTCGTCCAATTTCGGTCTGCTTAGTCTAAATAACCCGCTTTCATCCGGGAGGTTCTGCTCGTACACAGAGGTTATGTCATCCGCAGCGACATCTGAAATATATGAAACACAAGAAAAAAAAACGTACAATTCTCTGATTATATAATTCTGAAAATAGACAAATAACCGCTTGTAGGCAAAACACAACGCTGGCAAAAATTTTGAATGAATAGAAAATACCAGCATGCTCAAAATGAGTACTCTCAATATCTCTAAGCATTATCAAATATTAGCTTTGATTGACACCAGGAAATTTAACCACGAAAAAGATGTAAGACAAAATGTAGGAATTATGTTTGGAAATAGAAATTTTGCCCACAAAACTCTTGGTACTCTACGGCTCACAATCGCCAGCAATTAATAACCTGACAGTTCAGTCGCTGATGTTACCCTTGACCCCTTAACACTCAAAGAACACGCATCTGGCTGTGAGCCCAAAAGAGTGTCTTCATCGAATTCCACTGTCACTTTCACATCCTCTCTTCTGATCTCAACTGGGATGTCAGTTATAAGCAGTTTGGTCTCTGTTGTGAACTTTGTGAGGGTAGTCGGCGGATCTTCCTTAGATTTTCCAGGCACCTATGCAGACAAAGAGACAAAATAGTTAATAGAGGCAGTTTCAACTGAAATGTGTTTTGAAGAAGGTTATTAAATTGAAAAGCAATTAGAACTTTTTTCAAATATTTGGATGCGCCTTCCTATGACCCCTCTGTTCATGACTCTGTAAAAAATGTCAATCAGGAGAATATTCGTGCCAACTGTAAATAATGAGTACTCAATTATGAAAAAAAAACTAATAAAGCCATAAATAAAAAAAATCTTAAATTTTTGAGAACTAAATTAACATGCAGTGGTGTGACGTGGTAACTTTAACCTCAATTGTGACTTTATACTTTCTGGGAACTCTTGAAGTGACGGAACTGTTAGCTGACTCTAATTCCCAAATTGTCTCCAAATTGTTTCCCTTCGTCTTCACATCAATCAAGATTCTTGGCTTTCCTGGAAATATGGAAGCATCATGTAACTACCAAAGTTTTACATGCTCAAAACTACTTTTGTTTATTCCACATCGGACGCACACTGGGGTCTGGACAAAACGGGCAAAACAGTCTCTAATCAGATTATTCTGAGTTTTTGCGGTCAAACAACCCTGTAATTTCAACTCTGTAGTTTTGTTCAGCACCCGAACAACTTCACGTGTTTCAATTCCTGCAATAAAATTCCCCCAAATAAAACTGATTAAAAAGACACTTCTCCAATACTTATGCTCGAGTAGTAAAAACATTACAAACAGAAGTCAAATTGCCATTCGTGAACAAAAAATTACTATAAAAAGATCGAACTTTGGTTCAAACATCGTTTTTTCAATCATCTATAAAGATAGATTAAAAAACTGCGAGCCACAAAACCACTCGCTTTTTTCGCTCCAATTCCTGTATCGGCGATAAAAATCGTCACTTCAATTTGACTTCAAAAATCAAGAAAATGTGTAAACAAATCTTAAAACAGAGCCAATAGAATCTAAGAAATCTGCAAACCATTCGAAGCAGAGAATTGATCATCTTCACAGAACTGGTGAAGTCCTAAATAATTAATAATGTTTAACAAAAATAGAAAAATTGCATCAGGAATCTGACAAAACTGATATAGCATCTGAAAAAATTTACTTTATTTGCGACTCCAAAAAAACTAAAAAGACCTTGTAAAACAGTTGGTTTCCAACAAACTTTTACAATTTGACAGACAACATAATAAAATGGTCAAAATTGGCTCATAAAGGGAAAATCGGGAAAAAAAACGAATTGACGAACGACAAAATCGAAAAAAAATTACTTCAAAACGATCTACAAAATGCCAAAATACAATTTCTTGAGCATTGTTCTGCAGAAATTTTGAATTATATTTTTTTGTAAACCAGTCATCCATCCAATTCTTTGTAGGAGAAACATTAATTCAAATAAGCAACGAAAAGGAAACGTGAAAAAATGGAACTTAGTGTGATTTATTTCAGTGAAAGTGTCACGTCTCGCTAAGTGTCAAAAAGTAACAGCAACAACTATAGATTAGTTAATAAAAACTCTTAATAAAAAAGACTGACTAAAAAGTGAAAATGAGAGCATATAACTAGAAGAAAAACCGCAAAATCTCATAAGTCAGACAAAAATCAATAAAAATAGCCGACTAACTTCGGGCGAGTTGCTCTAACACGACCGCTAGTGGCTGGCTTCGTCAGTAGCTCGGCATCAGGGGGGGGGGGGGTTGCACCAGTGGTGCTGGTGAGTGGGGGAGAACGTTGGGTTTCAGGGGCATCATTGGGGGGGGGGGTTCTTTAACCTGTAAGAACCAACCTTCACACAATAAGTATAAGTCTTCAAGACAGATTCTGTGAATCGCATAATTGGAGACTTAGTGAGGTGAAAAGCTCTAAGAGCACTTAATGCCCGCTGGTCGCTAACTATTTATAACTTTTTGCAGGACGAAAACTCAAATGGGTCAGACGAAAAATCGATCATGCGAAAAAATCATAAAAAGACTGACAAGACTAATATAATTGAAGTTTTTTTTCAGAAGAAACAACACAAAATACAACTAAATGGATTCAAAAGACCAAGAAAACCGCTATAGCAACCAATTTAAACCGCACAACTCCCCAAATGCAATAAAAATGAATAAAATACAGAAACTGAATAAAAAAGCTTAAACGTAATCACCTAACGTTCAGCGAATTGCTCTCAAATGACAGGCGAGCGGTTGGCTTCGTCAGTAGTTAGCCACTGTTTAGTGAGGCTAGCTTTAGTTTAATTGAAGAGGCGTGAGGTGAGCGCAGCGTGGGGTGAACGTTGGGTGGTGGTGATGTGGTTTGGGCAACATTACGGGGGGGGGGGCAATGGTGCGAGGTCGGTTTTTGGCAGCACGGGGCTCCTACGGCCTGAACAATGAGCAGGGGTAATCTTTGGGGGATGAATTGAGAGGGGGCTGATGTGTGGGGGAGTGGTTGTTGTGGAGGGGGGAGATGGGTCAACCTATAAGAGCCGCCCTTCACACAACAAATTTAAGTCTCGACAACAATATCTATGAATCGCATTCTTGGAGACTGGTGAACTGAAAGGCTCTAAGAGCACTTAATGCCCGCTGGGCGCTATATGTTTATCTCGTTTTTGAGGACAAAAAGTCAAATGGTTTGACGAAAAATTGGTCAACAGAAAAGGTTGCGTAAAAATGACAGACAGGACTAATATAATTGCTATAAAATTCCTTTGAGAGCCATGAAAATTCTAAATGGCAAACAAATCACATAATTGAATTTTAGAAAAATAATGTTTGCGTGAAATTGTCAAGGCGCTCCCAACAAAATATTACTAGTTTAAATGATTGCGAGGAACACATTTGAATGAAAAATATGGAAATGAAACTAAAAAAGCATTTTTAAAAATGCCACGCCTGATCAAAAAATTTCACTGACTTAGCGAAAATTTTTTCAATCCATCCTATTTCAGCAGGAAAAACTGTGCCTTCTCTCTATTTTTCAATTCTTTCAGCCGTTTTATCTAAACATCTAATTTTCATGTGAAGCATTGATTTTTTACATCCAATTTTAAATTCACTCCAAAAAATTACCAAGCAATGAAGTTCCATCAATTCTTCTCTCCGAGTCGTATAAAAACTGAAGGAAGTTAAAAAAGCATATCTTAACGCACCTATAGCTGAAGAAATTTACATGAAACAACCAGAAGGTTTTTTGCAATTAGAAAACAAAAGAAAACCTCTTGTTTCTTCAAGGAAGAAAAGTCTTTACGGTCTTAAGCAGTCAAGAAGGAGTTGGTATCTTACATTTGGGAACTTTTTGGTAGCTAAAGGTTTTGAATCTTCGGTTCATGATAATTGTTTGTTCATAAAGAAAAGTGAAAGACAACTTCAAGGCGCAGTTTGTTTGTGGGTAGATTATATAATAAGCTGTGAATTTCAAGAAAACTTCTCGTCTTGGTTCGAGAATGAGCTGTCTAAGGATTTCAAAATAAGTGATTGTAGGGATCTTTGTTGGTTTCTTGGAATGAAAACTGTGAAAAAGGAAAATTCCATTGAAATCAACCAAGAACAGTATATTGAAAAGCTGTTAGAGGGATTTGGACTAGAAAGTTGCAAATCAGTAGAAACACCACTTGCAGAAATAAAACTAGCAAGACAGGAATGCCCTCAGGAGGGAAATGAAGAGCAAGAACGCTTGAAAAATTTTGATTATAGAATTTTAAAGGGTTGTTTGAATTATTTAGCTTGCTCGAGTAGACCAGACACTTCTTTTGCAGCAAACTTCAAAAGTTCTTTTATTGAGAATCCAGGGAAAAAGCACTGGGAAGCCGGAAAAAGAGTTTTGAGATACCTCAAAGGTTCCAAGTCAAAGAGTTTAGTTTTTCGGAGGGGAGATAAGTTAACATTAAAGTGTTTCTGCGATGCCGATTGGGCAAGAAATTTAGACCATAGGAAAAGCAGGATCTTCAGGATATTGTTTCAAACTTATTAGTAGCTCAGCTGTTGTCAGCTGGTCAACAAAGATTCAAAGATGTGTTGCTACCTCAACGGCAGAAACCGAAATGTATTCCTTAGTAGAGGCAACAAAGGAGGCAATTCACTTGAGAGATCTGCTGCAGAACATAAGCGTTGAGGTAAAAAAACCTATTGAGATTTTTGTCGACAACCAGGCATGCATAGCGCTCAGCAAGCCGACCATTGACTATGGAAAAACAAAACACTTTGCACTTAAACTTCATTTCATAACGGAGCTTGTAGAAAGGGGAGAGCTAGAATTGAAATACTTGCAAACTGACCGCATGATTGCTGATGTCCTCACCAAGGGATTAGGGAAAACAAAACACGCTAGTTTTTGTGCGGCCCTCTTAGGTGACACCCAACCCCAAAGGAGTGGTGAAGGAAGTTACAGTTCGAGTTTGATGTCACAACCATTAAGCTATGACTGCGGGAACATAATGCTACATAAACCGACTGATTTGTAACAAATCTTGCCGCCAATTGAAACTTTGATTAATATTTCTCTCTCACATCATTACACAGCTTGTTAGGTTACTGTGCACAGCCAAAAGCACAGCAGCAACTAAAAAATTTTTCTGCAAGGCGGCCGAACAAAAACAGACAAAACAGCAAAGAGTCAAGACACTGCCAAAGAGACAAGAAAGGGCCAAAGTGACGAAAAGCCAAAAAGAGAGACCAAAGCAGAGTTCAAAAATAGTAGCTAGCGAGGATCAGCAGGGTGAAGTTGCAGGCCCTAGTTTTGAAGGAGTCTGTTTGAGTTCCGGCAAAGTGCCAAACAAAGATTAAAACATTAATTGTTCTAAATTTGTAAAAAGCTACTTTTTAAAAGGTAGCTTATTGGTTGTGACGCGCTCGCATTTCCGGACACCGTTCGGACATTTTTTTGAAAAAGCGCAACCTAATCGAACACCGTTTTTTTTGAAAAAGCGCTGATTTGTTGAACAACGTTCAGAATTTATTTAAAATTGTTGTAATAAACGTGTAAAGCAGTGCAAAATTTAAGCACTCTACAAATATGGTCGAACTTGATTGAAATTGATATAATTTTGGATAAACAATCGTGCTAATGAGGTGCGATACATGTAGAGACTGCCCTTGAGTCTGTGAAGTTATTGCAACCTGAGTTCCGCTAAGGATAACACCCGACCTAGAGGATCTTTTCACAGTCGAACCTCGTAAGGACGTGGCCTGGCCGTTTCTCAGTGATCAGTAGTGACATAGATAAGAGGGTAGTGTGTGCATGTAGGACCTTTTTGTTTGCCGACCTTTTAATCCTAGTTCTCCTAAGAGTTGGTTTTTGTATGAAAATAAAAGTGAAAAGGTATTGAATTGACAAATTGTTTAGAAAGACTAATTGATAGACTGGTTAGACAAGAGATGAGTGATAAGAACGAACATATTCGATTCAGTGGGAAAAGGGAAGACTTTTTGTACTTTTCAGAGCAATTTGAAGCTCGCAATTTTGTCCTTAAGTTGTACAAGGTACTTGATGGTAGTAGCACTTTTGAAGATTATGTCCCTTCTACACGCCCTAACGCTTCACGAGCCGAAAAAGACGCAGCTATAGCTAAAAAGCGAGAAATTTTTAACGAAAAACAAATGCAAATATGGTATGAGCTAGTTTTGGCGCTGGACAGGCAGTCAGTTCTTTATCTTAGGCCTTATAAAATAGATGGGGCTGAAGCGTGGGATGTGTTAACTAAGAGATTCTGTAGCTTTGAGAGACCTAGATTACAAAAGTTAGTCAGCTAACTCACTAGCCTTGTTAACAGAGACGACCAAAATCTGATCGAGTATATAACAAGAGCAGAGGAACTACAATTTAACCATAACCAAGTCAACGAGGGTTTGAGTGAAAAAATGTCAATTCTACTGAAAGGTTTGCCGAACGAATTTGACAATTTTGTCACACTTGTTAAGTACGGTAGTGAAGATAAGTCACATGATGAGTTGAAGCGAGATCTGATCAACTTCGATTCTGAGCGAAAAATAGAGAGTGATAGGAAAATGCAAGTGAAAGTGTCTTCCTAACAAATCAGAAGAGGTGCCATAACTGTAATAAGTTAGGACTTATTGCAAAATTTTATCGCTCAAATAATAACCACAAGCCTCCTAACCCACAACCTAGTACCAGCAAAGTAATTCAGTGCAACAAATGCAACAAATTTGGACACATAGCGAAAGAGTGCTGGAATAAAAGGTTTGAGAGTCATGCCAGGCGAAGCGTTAGAAATTAGAAACAGAATTTAGCTAAAGATTAAGAATACTTCAGTTTCATTTTATGTCGAGTTGATGATGAGGGAGTAGGACTAGTGCTAGATTCAGGGCAACCAGTCACATGATAAACAACAGGGAAAGGTTTATCGATATGGATGATAGTTTCTTGGGCAAAGTACAGAACGCAAACAAAAAAAGAGTCTGAGATTTGTGGCCGAGGTACAGTTGCATTATTAGTTATGGATAGTAATCAGGTTAACATGAAAAATTATCTCGGAGAACGCCTTGTTTATATTTGAAAATTCAAACAGTCTAGTGTCTATTAGTAAACTTAGAGAAGCAGGAGCTGAAGTTTTGATAGAGTTGAGTACCCATTTAGGTAAGGGGGAAATTTGTTCATTTAGGACTTTAGTGAGATTGATAAAACTTGCAAGGAGAACTGCCTACTGTCCAGTAGTTTAAAAATGTGGCACAAAAGATTGGGTCATAACAATTTTACGGACCTCAGCAAACTAGTTGAACACGTTGAAGGAATGCGTATCAGCGACAGCTCGGTGAATGTATAAGAGATTTGTGACTTTAATAAGGCTAAAGAACAACCAATAGCAAAAGATTGCACAACAAGAGCACAAGTAGTGTGAGACATTGTGCACACAGACATCTTAGGGCCTATTACCCCCAATGGCCACAAGTACGCGATAGGATTTGTTGATAGCTTCACTAGATATCGTAGGGTTTACTTCATGAAGTCAAGGGGCGAGACTATAGAGAAAATTCAGAAAATTCGAAAATTTTGTGCAAATGTAGGCCAGCCTTTAACTTTAGTCTCAGACGGTGCAAAAGAAAACATAGCTAACAACTTTAATAAGTTTGCTCGACTAAAAGGAATCAGGCTTGAGAATTCTGCGGCGTACACGCCACAAGAAAATGATAAAATTTGGGACGTCATTGTAGGAGCTGCTAGATGTTTAGGAGATCAGGCCTCTTTAGAGGAAAAGTATTGGACTTATTTGCTCAACACGGCGTTCTACTTAAAAAAATGTTTGCTATCATTCGGCAATAAAGAAAACCCCTCATGAAGCCATGTATGGTGAGAAACCAAATCTTAGTTTCATGAAAGTGTTCGGTTGTATTGCTTACCCTTTCATAGAGAAACAGTTCAGAAAAAAAAATAGACAGAAAAGCGAAGAAGGGAATTTTCTTAGGTCATGCACTCGATAGTAGTTCGTTTCTAATAGGAATAGAAAACGATCGCGGTGAACTTAAGTTTCAAAAAAACAAGGAATGCAAGGTTCGACGAGAACAACTATTACTTCGGAGTGAAAGAACAGGCAAATCTAGAACATGAGATAAACAAAGAGATGAGTGAAATAGTTTTTTTAAGTGAAATTGTTGATCAAAATTTGTTACCTTAATACGCAAAAGAGGCGCTCAAGAATGAAAACTGGAAGAAAGCAATGCAGGACGAATATAACTCACTGAGCGAAAATAAAGTTTGGGATCTAGTTGAGGATAATGGAGCAAAAGTAGTGGGTAGTAGATGGCACTTTGGAGTTAAATATTGTCCGACGGGGGAGATAAGTAGATTCAAAGCAAGTTTTGTGGCCAAAGGTTACAGTCAAGTCTTAGGGAAGGATTTTCATCAGATTTACTCAACAACGACTAGGTTATCAAGAATTCGTTTACTTGCGAGCTTGTCTGTTCAAAAAGGTTCCAAAATAAGACAAATGGATATAAAAAAAGCATATCTTAACGCACCTATAGCTGAAGAAATTTACATGAAACAACCAGAAGGTTTTTTGCAATTAGAAAACAAAAGAAAACCTCTTGTTTGTTTAATGAAGAAAAGTCTTTACGGTCTTAAGCAGTCAAGAAGGAGTTGATATCTTACATTTGGGAACTTTTTGGTAGCTAAAGGTTTTGAATCTTCGGTTCATGATAATTGTTTGTTCATAAAGAAAAGTGAAAGACAACTTCAAGGCGCAGTTTGTTTGTGGGTAGATTATATAATAAGCTGTGAATTTCAACAAAACTTCTCGTCTTGGTTCGAGAATGAGCTGTCTAAGGATTTCAAAATAAGTGATTGTAGGGATCTTTGTTGGTTTCTTGGATTGAAAACTGTGAAAAAGGAAAATTCCATTGAAATCAACCAAGAACAGTATATTGAAAAGCTGTTAGAGAGATTTGGACTAGAAAGTTGCAAATCAGTAGAAACACCACTTGCAGAAATAAAACTAGCAAGACAAGAATGCCCTCAGGAGGGAAATGAAGAGCAAGAACGCTTGAAAAATTTTGATTATAGAATTTTAAAGGGTTGTTTGAATTATTTAGCTTGCTCGAGTAGACCAGACACTTCTTTTGCAGCAAACTTCAAAAGTTCTTTTATTGAGAATCCAGGGAAAAAGCACTGGGAAGCCGGAAAAAGAGTTTTGAGATACCTCAAAGGTTCTAAGTCAAAGAGTTTAGTTTTTCGGAGGGGAGATAAGTTAACATTAAAGTGTTTCTGCGATGCCGATTGGGCAAGAAATTTAGACCATAGGAAAAGCAGGATCTTCAGGATATTGATTCAAACTTATTAGTAGCTCAGCTGTTGTCAGCTGGTCAACAAAGATTCAAAGATGTGTTGCTACCTCAACGGCAGAAACCGAAATGAATTCCTTAGTAGAGGCAACATAGGAGGCAATTCACTTGAGAGATCTGCTGCAGAACATAAGCGTTGAGGTACAAAAACCTATTGAGATTTTTGTCGACAACCAGGCATGCATAGCGCTCAGCAAGCCGTCCATTGACTATGGAAAAACAAAACACTTTGCACTTAAACTTCATTTCATAACAGAGCTTGTAGAAAGGGGAGAGCTAGAATTGAAATACTTGCAAACTGACCGCATGATTGCAGATGTCCTCACCAAGGGATTAGGGAAAACAAAACTCGCTAGTTTTTGTGTGGCTCTCTCAGGTGACACCCAACCCGAAAAGAGTGGTGAGGGAAGTTACAGTTCGAGTTGGATTCGCCACCATTAAGCTATGATTGCGGCAACATAATGCTACATGAACCGACTGATTTGTAACAAATCTTGCCGCCAATTGAAACGTTGATTAATATTTCTCTCTCACATCAATACAAAGCTTGTTAGGTTACTGTGCACAGCCAAAAGCACAGCTGCAAACAAAAAATTTTTCTGCAAGGCGGCCGAAAAAAAAACAGACAAAACAGCAAAGAGTCAAGACACTGCCAAAGAGACAAGAAAGGGCCAAAGTGACGAAAAGCCAAAAAGAGAGACCAAAGCAGAGTTCAAAAAGAGTAGCTAGCGAGGATCAGCAGGGTGAAGTTGCAGGCCCTAGTTTTGAAGGTGTCTGTTTGAGTGCCGGCAAAGTGCCAAACCAAGATTAATTGTTCTAAATTTGTAAAAAGCTACTTTTTTAAAAGGTAGCTTATTGGTTGTGACGCGCTCGCATTTCCGGACACCGTTCGGATATTTTTTTGAAAAAGCGCAACCTAATCGAACACCGTTTTTTTTTTGAAAAAGCGCTGATTTGTTGAACAACGTTCAGAATTTATTTAAAATTGTTGTAATAAACGTGTAAAGCAGCGCAAAACTTAAACACTCTACAAATATGGTCGAACTTGATTGAAGGTTGATATAATTTTGGATATACAATCATGCTAATGAGGATTTAATTTCCGCGCACAATTAGTTCATATCTTACAAAAAATTTAATAAGAGGCTTTTGAATTTTTCTTACTTCTCATTCTGAGATCTCCTATTGTAGATGACTTTGAATTTAAGGTGTTCAGCTCGTCCTTGATAGCCCCCCGCATGGCACCCGGCCACGACTGCTGGAATGATTGGTCCCCTGGATGTAGGGATGGGGGAGCGAGGAGGGTTTTCGAGGCAGTCGAAGCCGATTGAGATCCATCGCAACTGTCTATGTTGTATTTGTGTCTGTCCAATTTTCGGCCTCCTGCAATATAAGTTCCATAAAATTTGCCTGGTGAACTTTCACTTTCAACTACTTGCAGTGCAAACAAAAATATTGTAGAATTTTCAAAAATCGTCGGGTCATCATCAAAATGGAGTGCAAAAGTTGTCAATGCGGCTGGATGGAAAAAGATGAAATTTTAATAAATTTTTTTGGAAGATTTCTCAAATTATTTTTGGAAATTGATTTCAAGAGCATATGAATCACTTATGGTAGGCCATTTTATGTAGCATTAAGACCTCTTTTTAAACATGAAGAGATTTCTCTTCATAAATCTGAAAAGTAAACTAGATTTGAAACAATTTACAACCACTGAGCCAACAACTGTCTTTTCTTTCAATTATCCAATATATTGTTTTTGTGTAACTGAACTTGACCATATCAGCATTGAACCATAGTATTTAATTAATTTGTTTTCACTTTGACCACTTCTTTGAGCATGTCGTTTTTTCGATTTTACATGATATGATACTGAAAAAATCTCTGAATCACAATCAAGTCTCTTATGCTTGATTATTTAAACACTAGATTCGTTTACTTCTTGGTTCTTCTTAGATATAAAATTTCGAGCAATTACAGGTTTCGTCGTCAGTCTGTTTGACATAAAATGAGAATTTTAGTGGTTTTTCTTGTAAATTTATATCCCTTTTTTCCTTTTCGTTAATTTTGTGTAGGCAACAACCAACTCAAATTTATCTAATCTTGCGGCAATTCTGGCAAAAATTTTGAAAACGATTTAGTAGATCGACTGTTGTCATCTGTTTTTGACGAAAAGTAAAAATTGTAAAAACTTTTTTGACAAGAAAATTGCTTACAGTGAAAACCGAGAAGAAAACACTAAAAGAGAAAAAAAGTTTTACGAATATCACAACATGTGTGCTGTAACGATAGAAAACTTATCAAGCACTGATTTAAAGCCAAGATTTTGATAAACTCGAAAATGTCATGTCCAACATGCGTTCATGTTTTTGATCAAATCTTGTTGCGATCAAAACATTTTTTCATAGGCCCCACTAAATTACAAATGTGTATCTTTTCCGCCAGTCTTCTCTCAACAACTTTCACATAGAGACAATGACAATAAGAACATATTGGCAAAAAGTAGTCTAATCCAAAGCAAGTCTACATCACTGTTCGGGGATTTCGTAGTATACATTGTATTCTCACAAACTAATTCATTTCTGTTTTGTGCAACTGTTGTTACAAGAAAGACCGTTTAATCAAAACCTAGCAACATTTTAAAAAAGTTCTTCACAAAATGCTTCTTGCCTAGGTCATATCAATTTAACCAAAATGATCTCTTAATAATGCTTCACTTAGTTCAGTGACGGATAACAGGTCCAACAGACAATTAAAGAACAAATAAAAGAAAAAAAAACAATTTCAAGAAACGGTTAAATAGTTATTTGTGTTAGCTATAATTCTCCTAACCTAAAATAATAATGTTTGATCGTAATTACCAGGATCAATTCTGTTTGCCCCCCCCCCAGCTTAGTGAGCATAAATCTTTTATGACCCCCAGGTGCACGTGCTAATTTTTACATAGTAACGTGCTATGTAACAACATATAAATTGTAACTGGGGGTCATAAAAAACACTGGGGGGGACAGAATAGATCCAATTACGAAAATGAGAGAAAAATTCTGTATTGACTATTGAACATTGAAAACTGTTGCAAAAACTCAGCGCCCCGATACAATACATATCTTTAAGTTTGTAAACATGAAACGACTAACGTTGGAAAATTTGCTCTCGAAAGACAGGCGTGGCAATTTAATTTAGAGTGGGGGTTGAGAACTTTATGGGTGCAAAAAAACCGCTACAAGAGGAGTTCGAACAAACGCTCAGCTATGATTGCTCTCTTACCGCAACTGAAATTGCCTTTATAAAAGAACCAGACTAAATGTCTGAATAACGGCACTACCTAACTAGCATAAATCAAGACATCAAGCGTGAAAAAATCACTGGAAAGAGATAAAATGTTCGAAAACAACAGCGCGGAAACCGTCAAGCAGTTTTTTTATAAAAAAGACAGACGTATACAATGATCGCTTAAAACAAAAAGAAGGGCAAAACCCTAGTCGAGACCTGGAATTTAAGAAAAGACCGATTAACTCCAGGTGGGGTGATAAATATTGAATTAATTTACACGGTCGAGGACCCTAGTTAAATTCGAGGCTAATTCTTTCCATAGGTCCAGCCAAATACTTTTCATAAAAAATGAGGCAATCTGAAAAGTTCCGACTACATCTGGGTTCGATCTCGGGACCTGCTCCAATCTTACCCAATGCTTAACCAATTGCGCTACATGTCCTTAACTTTGAAGGAAATTAAAAACAAGTCATTATAACGGTCGCGTGCGTAATTCCAAGACACGTTTTTATTGTCCAGCCAAATTCCAGAACACCTTTAGTGTCCAGTCAATCTCCAGGACGTATGTTTAAATTCCATACAAATTTAAGGACAGTTGTTTTAGTTCCAGCCAAAGTCCAGGACATCACATTAGGTCCAAACAATATCTTTTCATACCCAATATCTGTCGAGGACAGTCTTTTCATGCCTTAAATCTGTCAAGGACGGTCTTTTAATATTTTCAGGTTTCGACTAGGGTAATAGCTCCACCACTCAGCTATCGCAATCTCGGCTTTCATTTATTGTTCCGACCCCACTTGTGGGGGAAGGAACTATATACTCAAATGGGTTTTTTTTGTTCAAACAATTTTGGCCGATCGATATATTCATCGTACAGAAATGTGAATGGTATCATAAAAAATTTCGTCCAGCCTAATATATGAAATTAAAAGGATTTTTCGGAGTTTTCTACTTTTCGAAGAGTAATAGAGGATTGAAATTTTGTGTGAACACGTGATATTTGGTATGATTTCGTTCACTTTTATTGTAATTTTTCTTCAAATTATGATACTTTCTTTAAAAAAAATTCCATTCAAAATTACATTTCAAGCCACAAAATGAATCAGTTTCGTATTCCTAATACACGAAAGGTGATAAAAAGATTAGTTCTGGTCTCACAGGGATGTTTGATATAAAAAAAATTTGAATTCTATTTGAGAGCTCCTTTTTTTTTTAGAAAACTTCATATTTTTAGGTCAGCGAGAGACTGGTCACTTATCATATCAATTTTTGTTAATGACAAACTTGATTTACACTAAAATGATGCCTAATGAACGAAAAATATGTTTTCAAGGAATCGCACATAATTTTTATGGCTTCGACTCTTTTGTAATTTTTAATGAAAATTTGATTTTCTTTTTGAGGTTTTACTGAATTTTTGGAGCCCTTTGGCATAATATCATTGATTAAAAGTAAAAATGAAATTTGTATTGAGCATTAGTGAAGCTTTTCAGTGCTTTGGTTGGACAGCTAATGGCTGTTAAGACTTTATATATAATTTTTTGAATTTTTTTTTTAACATTAACCGACCGTAAAGTTATTTTTGTAAACTTTAAGTCAGCCTCAGTACTGACAGGATCCATTTCCTTTCTACTGGAATCAGAACTAATCTGTTTAGTGGTTTTATCTTCTATCTATTGGTTTTATAACTTCGTTGCCACAAGATATCAAAAACAGTTTTAAAATTTTTGGACATTTTTGTATTTTTGAAAACTTTTGAAGTTTTATCACATTATCCTAATTTGAATAGCCCCCACTGATTTTGAAAGACGTTCAATGGGTCACAGACAAAATTTTCAAGAAAAGTTTACAATTTAAATGGCTTCGACACCTTCTCCTCGCAATTTTCTACTGATTTTTTGGTTTTTGCCGTTGTTTGTTGTTGTTTTCAGAGTCATAAGATTTATTGTGATGCCCTATCGATTAACCATGCACAACAAACATCTGTGGTCTTCTATCAGATCATGACTTAGCTATTTATTGACTTCTGTTGAAAGCTATTGAACTTATTGTCTGTTAAGACTTAAAAATTTATTTAAAAAATTTTTTTGAACATTAAACAATTTTAAACTTAGTTTCATGATTTATAAGAAATTCTCAGTAATTACCAGAACCTCTTCTATCTTTCTACGGCAGTCTAAATTATTTTGATTACCGTTTTTTTAACTCCTGGTTTTATGGCTTCGATGCCACAAGATTTCAAAAAAAATTAATTTTTGAAAATTTTTGTATTTCTGGTTCCTGTTGAAATCTTATCACATTATCACATTATCCTAAAATTAATAATTGCCATTGGTTTTGAGAAGACGTTAATTAGAGCATAGATAAAATTTTCAGATCAGAGGATATGGTTTAAATGGCTGTCAAACCTTCTCACACTTTTCTTATGAAGTATTGGTTTCTGTTTTTGTTTTTGTTCTCATAGTCATAAGACCTAATGTGATGTCCTATTGATTACCCATGCATTACAAATATCTTTATCTTTTTATTGAGTCATGACTGAGCGTATTTGTGCACTTTTGTTAAAGCTATTGAGTTTAATGGCTGTTAAGACTTCAGAAATAAGTTTTCGAAAACTTTTTATGATTATTAGCCAATCGTAAACTTATCTTCCTGAACTCTACGAATGTCTCAGTACTTACCGGAATTTTTTTTCCATACTTCAACAGAATAATCTAATTTGTAGCTTCAACTATTGGTTTGATTAGTTCGATGCGCGAGTGTTCATAAATTTTTCGGACATTTGGAAAGTTTTTGGATCTGTTTTTGGTTCTTCTAAAATCTCATCACATTATTCTATTAGTGTTAATTCCAATTGACTTAGAGAGGACGTTCGAGGGATCATAAGAAAGCTTATGGTTTAAATGGCTTCGACACTTTTTTCTCGCACTTTTCTACTGAATTTTTGTTTTTGCCTTTATTTGTTGTTGTTTTCTTATTCAGTGACTTATTGTAATGACTTATCGTATCGTTGACTTGTCAATTACATAAATTCTTATCGTCTCATCGGAGCATAACTTTTTTGCTCCCATCGAGCGCTTTTATTGTCTTTTGCTGAAAGCAATTGAGTTAAATGGCGTTGATAATTACGGTTTTCTCGTGATTTTGTGGTTTTAATGTATTTTTTCATTTTTATTGATATTTTGAAGTCATATTAAAAAAATAGATCTCATGTTGTTAAAAATTAATGGATTATAGAAAAATCTTAACCCAAAAGTTATTTTTTAATGGCTTCGACACTTTTCTCGCTCATTTTTTTTGAATTAGCGGTTTTTCTCTATTTTTTTAATCATTTGGTAGGCGTAAAATGCTGACCGATCTCAAAAGCTTGTAATTGAGTATTCAAGGATTGATGTTACCCGAGGCACTCACTCTATAGCGAATAGTCTCAAAGTTTATGATATCATACGTTTTCAGTGATATTTAAACTTTTCAGTTTTTTTGTTTTTTTTTCGACAACTTTCAGCTTAATCTCATCATTCAGAGGTCTTATTGAATTTCTTGTATTCAAAAAATTTAAATGTCTAGTGATATCATGTTGTAACTGATGTTTTGTTTGTGGACCACATGCGTTTAAATAAAAGTATTAGTGGTGTACTTGTGTTTCTTTTTCTCTTCTTTTAGCACATTCGAGTAATAACCGATACCAGTGATTTTAAAATCTGGCCCAAATGCACTTAATTAATCTTTCGTATCATTTTAGTTGCATTAGTTTGAATGAAAATGGAGGGAAAAAACATAGTATTCAGATAATAGCTAATGAATTGAATGGCTTCAATAATTTGTGTTTTCACAAATTGTTTAATTTTTTGAGTTTTTTTGCTTCTGTAGTCCATTCCTATGGATTAATCCAACCAACGACAGGTCCTTTTGGTTTCATAGTGAATATCTAGTAACTTTATTAAGATTTATTTTGTTAAAAGCTAATGATTTTTAATTTTTTATAAATTATTTGGTTTAAAAAAAGTTGATTGATTTTCAATTTCGCCTTATTATTTCCTTTTGTCGACTCTGTTACCTAGTCTCATTAAAGGAAATTGCCATCTGCTGTATAGTATGGAAAAAGTATATTTGTGCAGTTAAGGTTTTATACAATTGCATTTTGGCGTTGTTACTAGGTGCGTTCAAATTTTGATAGGTAGAATTTGCCGTGAAATTTTTGTTTTTGCTTCTTTTGTTGTTTGTTTTTTTTTCGTAGATTTTTCAATGAAAGATCTCGTCAGCGCTGTAATGAGGCATGGCATTTTGTAGAGGAGCTCGGGTCAGAACATCATGTGCGAACGCACATTAACGAGCATCCTTGTTTCTTATAAAGTTTTTTTAAAAAAAATTTGCCAATCCCAATCAAACATGTATAAGATTTTCTGTGAATACTTATTGGTTTTAAGTGTAAATTACTATTTGTTTTTACGTTCTTTTGGCAGTCGTATGACCGGAAAAAAGAAAGGCCTAAAAAACTCCCTGTGGAATTTTATGTGCTCTGCTGAACAAATAATTTTGGCGAAGTAATACTTATATTGATGCATTAATTTTATTCCTATTTTAGCCCCTAGCACCGACAAGTTATCGTGAGCGGATTCCAACAGCATACTTGTGCACATTGCTTGCATTCCATGTAACATAAGCGCGCAATAATTTCTATACAAAAACGCTCTCGAAAATGTCCCTTCGTTCGATATTGTTAATTATGGTTAAAACATGTCAATCAAGAAAGAAATACTTATTGGAGTAGCTTTCTATTATGTAGTTCTTGGGCAGAAAAACAAATCCAACCAATGGTCATTCTGCTGAGCATTGATGATAGTCCAAGTGCCCCCTGATGTGTGGCAGGAGAGGGTTTCCTAATAGAGTCTGTTTCCCACTCCTTCGAACCCAGCGCAGCCAACTCATGCACGTCTTTTGGAGCTGAAGAAGCAAAAAGGACATAGAAGGTGTTCTATTACTTTCAATTCACGAAAGTTTTTAATTGAGATTCTGAAAAAAAGTTTTTTTTCAGTATTTTTTAAAAAATTTGAATCAAATTTTTTATGTTATAGTTCTTATTTTCTGCTGGACACTCCTCCATCTGTTAAAACATTACATGTCCAATGTCCAAAAAATCGAGTATAGATACTCCATTTTGTCGGGAATTTTCAAGTCCCGAGTTATTAAATTAGAGTTGTAAGCATGTGCAGAAACGATTTTCACTAGGCTAATTTACTCTTAAAATTGGACAAAACGTGTCTTTAGGGCTAGCGTGAAATCGTGGGACAATATTTCTTCACTGCTTTCCACGCTATGAATCACTAATTTTCACAATATTACCATAAACCGACTAACTTCGGATGCATTGCTCTCGAACGACAGGCGGGGACATTTTTATTTAGGGGTGTAGATTAAAAAATTTATTGAGTGCAGGAACTCGGCGCTGATAGCGATTCGAACACGCGACCACCCGGATACCAGTGAGACATCTCAACCACTAGTCTACAACCACGTTGATACTAAACCACTAACAATCATTTTCATATTGGCAACAATGTTCATTTCAGAGCAATTGAAATCCCTCAAAATGATGAAGTGAAGCTTGAAAAAGTCACTTGAGAAGTCACAGAGTGTTCTAGAACAAAAACACAAAAGTGGTCAAGCAAACGTTTTGCATAAAAAAGACCAACTCGTTTACAAAAATTGTTTCAAACTTCGTTCAAGAGCAGTTATTTAACACTTTCCAAATAACTATGCTAGGGTCCATTAGACCAAAATGAGAGAAAACCTAAATGGTGATTAATTTCCGAATTTTGTTTCTAGATGCAAAGTGCAAATTAAGAGGACAATTAGCAGTTTTGCGATTACATGTATCATTGTTCATTGGAACAATTAGGTCTTTGAATTGGGTTTCAAGTAATTGCAGATGAAATTTGGGCAACAAAGTTTCAAGCTGGTTACATATTCAATGTTCAAGAAATGGGTTACGTTAGTCCATAAACACATTTGACAAAATGCAAGCCTTTTCCACAATACACGTATACAAATAACATAACGTTTTGGGTAACTATATTCCATCGTTGAAAGTGGTGCTTGAATCGTGAAAACAGGGGACCGAGTTTTTTCACTCGATTGCACGAAACCCAAAATTTAAAGAATTTTTCTTCTCCGGACATTGGTCATGTAATGATTAATTTTCCCCGAATCTCCACCAATTATATTTCAGCAATGAACTATGGTTCCGTTAAAACAGTCTTAGTGTTAAATCCCGGTACAGAAAATACATGTTTTACAAGACATTTTCTAGAAACGCAAATTCTGTTGAATTTATTTTTCTGCCATAATCATCATGGCTTTATAGAGTCAATAAAGACAGGCCAGGTTGAGGTGCCAGACCCAAGTCACCTCTGTTCAGTATATTTTGGTCCTTAGTGGGGGCATAGTGCAACCCAAATTGCAGTGGCAAAAAGTTCTGGAAAGGGTCTGATCAGTGGTCGCTTGGGTATGGAAACTCAACCTGGGAGACAGCTTTTTCATCACGTGCGTTCAATCTCACCTCTCAGCAGGGGTATCGTGAACTCTTTGAATATCTTGATAGGGTTCCCATCCTCAGTTGCTTTAGTGAATCTCAAAGTCAGTTCATCTGAGGATCTCAACCCTGCCATGTGGATCTCGCCATCACTGTCTCTGATACCTGTAAAAATGGGTCAGAAACTGAATTCCAAAATATTTGGAAATTGACATTTTTTAATCGCCTGAAACAGATTAACGTCTAAAACAAATTGCCCAAAATTGTCTTAGATTTCAGGTTAAACTACATGTGTGTTGAACAATTAGGTTTAGCATTATTGTCCCAAGTTTTAATATTCACTGATTTAATTGAAAATTCTCCTCGAAGGAAATAAACTATCTTTCATTTGAAGCTTTGAAATAATAACGTTTCTAAATGTTTATTTTTCAATTGATAATTGTTTTGAAACCGAAACAAACGAGCACCTTTTAAATTCTATACTGTTACTAAATTTTTCCAGGATTTTGCATCAAAAGCAAACCAACTGGTAATTCGAATCCAGGTTAAGGGATCTCTCGGGTCCTGCAATTCGAGCACCACAATTCCATTTTCATCTTGCAATTCCATCCTTCCACTACCATCTCCAATTTTCTCCTCCTCTGCTGCAGTTCCCCGGGCCAAGGTATTATTGCACGAAAATATTTAAGATAAGCTGGAAACAGCGTTTAAAAATTTTTTTCCGAAACGCAAAAAATACAAAATTTTGCTTCGAATGCGTTGAATATCAACGCTTAACTGATAAAAAAAATTAGGATCTTTTACTTTTGTGCTACACCCCCCCCCCCCCCCCCCACGTCATGCACCCCCCTTACATTTTTGGATTTAACTGGGCAAACGGGGAGGAGGGGCTTAAATGGGTTGGAGGCATAAACGGAAAAGATCCAAAAAATAAAGTGAAGTCAACGCTAAAAAGCAGTGAATTTTCAGAAATTGTCACCGCATTTTCCGCCATATTCTTGCGGTTTGCAGCGCTGATACCTCGGCCTGGGCCACTATCATCACCATGCGAGACAGTACTGGTAACATCGTACTGTGTGTAGTAGTAATATTGATCTGATGATTGTTGTTGAGACTGGGAGAATGACTGTGATTTAGGTAAAATTGAATTCCACTTGAGGCATAACTCATTGCGACTGCGCACGCAGATTAAATGGTCGAACAGATCTAAATCAAACATAAATTTTAACAAACCGATTTTCTACAAAAAATTTGTTTATAACTTTTATAACTAATCTGCCCCCCACATATTTGAGAAGTATCATAAAGATCATGGAAAGATCTCATAAATTTAAGATAAAATAAACACTCAGATATCCAGATGGAGGTCCAGACCGACATCGTCTCTGAACAGAACGCCCAGACAAAAGTGACCTCTGATCAGACCGACCCAGACCGAAGTGACCTCAGATCAGACTATCGTGCGGTCAAAAGTCACTCCGGATCAAACTAAATATGCGCTCGGATCCATCCCTGATTCTTGTGCGGTCGATTTCAACTCTGATCAGACTCAAGTTCGCTCGAAATAGCCTCTGACCGGATTCAAGTGTGTTTGAAGTTGTCACTGGTCAGATTAAAATTTTTCTGATCACAGTGGGTATTTAAACAAAACTGACTAACGTCGAGCGAATTGCTCTCAAACGACCGGCAAGCTGTCGGCTTCGTCAGTAGCTAGCCACGGTTTAGAGAGGCTAGCTTGAGCTCAATTGAAGGGGCGTGAGGTGAGCGCAAGGGAAGGGTTGCATCGGGGGCTGACGGGGGCAACAGTGGTAGGGGGGGGGGACAACAGTGGGGGGGGGGTTACAAAGGGGAGGGGCAACAGGGGGGGGGGCAACGGTGGGAGGGTTTTTTGGCTGCACGGGCCCTTTCGGCCTGAAATATGTGCAGGGGTGGGGATTGGGGGCTAATACGGGGGGGGGGGGTTTGACGAGGGAGGGGGAGGGGGGGGGGCTTGGGGGGTCAACCTTAAGAACCGTCTTTCACACCATAATTATATGTCTCCAAAACAGTTTTCTGTGAATCGCATACGTGGATACTAGTGAGCTGATGGGCTCTAGGAGCACTTAATGACCGCTGGGTGGTACCTGTTTATCCCGTTTTTGAGGACAAAAAGTCAATTGGGTCAGACTAAAAATTGGTCAAGCAAACAATTGCATAAAAAAGACCGACAGGACTAATATAGATGCTACCAACTTCGTTTGAGAGCAATTAAACATGAGCAAATCGTTTACTTTGTTTCAACAAAATACTCAACTAAAGAAACGCCAGCTCTAAGAGTATTGTTTATAAAAGCGTTGCAAATTTTTTTTATTTAGCATGCTTTATGTGCATATAAAATTCTTAGGAAGGATGGAGAGATCTATATAAACTCATAAATCTACTTCATGTTCAAATTGAACCCAATTCATCACAATTTGAGTCTTCGTTTTCATTATTTGGATCGTTATCGTGACCTGACGAAGCAGGGATTTAAATTCGTTTTAAATAATTGTTCTATGGTCAAAACTAATTTTATATGGTTATATTTTGATTGAAAAGCACGTCTAATTTCCGCAAAAGGATCAAATTTCTCAGTTCGGACTCAGCAGCTTTAAATGGCAGTTTCGAAACGTACCAAAACGTAGAATGTTCAACAAATTTGATGCGCGGAGAAATTTGCTCTTAGGTGACTTAGCTGATATACTGGAATTCAAGACAAAAAAACTAGGGAGTATCGCCTTGCCTCAAGAGCCATGGCCATGCGTCATCTCCCACACGTAATAACAATCCATCATAACCGAACATGAAATCATTTTGTGCCCCTGCGACAAAATCTTTTATCGAGAAAAAGTTATCAAACGTAACCGACTAACGTCGGGCGAATTGCTCTGAAACGACCGGCGAGCGGTTGGCTTCATCAGTAGCTAGCCACGGTTTAGAGAGGCTAGCTTTAGCTCAATTGAAGGGGCGTGAGGTGAGCGCAAGGGAAGGGTTGCATCGGGGGCTGATGGGGGACAACACTGGGTTGGGGGCAACAGCGCGGTGGGGGGTGGAGGCAATAGTGGGGGTGGGGGTCAACAGGGGGGGGGGGGGGGGGGTCTCAACCTCTAAGAACCGCCCTTCACACCATAAGTATAAGTCTCCAAAACAGTTTGAGCTGGAACAGAGCTGAAAGGCTCTAAGAGCACTTAATGCCCGCTGGGCGCTACCTGTTTGTCCCGTTTTTGAGCACGAAAAGTCAAAAGCGTCAGACGAAAAATCGGTCAAACGAAAAATCGCATAAAAAAGACCGACAGGACTAATATAATTGCTACAAACTTCGTTTGAGAGCAATTAATAACAATAATAAAACGATAACAAATAATAGAAAAGCAATAAAATTCATTAAGTTCTATTATTTATTATATCTTTTTATTATTGTTAATATTACTATAACTAAAGTACTTTTACATACTTCGTTTGAGAGCAATTAAAAATGGCAACCTTATGGTCCATCGTTGCAAGTATTTCACTCACTTTATTTTTTCATATCACTCAGCATAGGCGATCAATAAAAACTATGTTCATAAGGTTGAAAAGTACTCCACGGTGAAAAATAATTACCTTGTCCTATAAGATAAACCTGCACCAATTTTGTTTTCGCTGTCATCAAAGACGAGAATGTTATTCATTAGCAAAAACTTGGGTCTGAAAAAGTATAACTTAGCAGTTGACGTGAGTTAGTTCAATGACAGACCCCTTATTAAAAGTTAAATTTTTTTCGAGTAGGTTTTTATGTGCAAATTTTGACTGCAATACTTATGGGTATAGAAAACTATTTTGTCAGTACTTTTAATACTTTTCTTTGTCAACTTTTTCTAAGTAATTTTGCTGGCAATAGCTTGTTGGTAAACTTCACAACATAGCTGGCAGATTGCCAGAAAATAGCCGCAATAGATTCGTAGACCGGCACTCTAAAAAAACCGTAAAAAAGACAGACCAAAAAAATTCGTCTTTTCATTGAAGGCTGATATGTTATATTTTGATTTAAAATCTGTATAAGTTATTACTGCCTCTATTAGCTGATCTCAAATAACCTTCGTTTAGAGTGATACACACCCATTTGACCTTATCTCTTTGAATTAAAGTAAATAAAAGTCAATTTCAAAGTGAGGAAGTCATTTTTGAGAGTGAGGTAAGTCAAGTGTGACCAAAAATTTAATCACGCGCATGAACAAAAAAACTCGCTCCACTAAGAGCGAAAAATGACGTCACACATGCAATTCAGTTGAAATTGCATGAACGAATGAACAAAAAATGGCTGTGACGTCATATGGTCGTAACAAAAATCATGACGACGAAATAAAAAAACATAGCAGGACAAGTCCTGACGTACAATTCAAAGAATTTTGATTGACTAAACAGAAAAACTAGACCTAGAATGGACTATGAGTGAATTGAAAAAAACATTTTTAAAAAAAATCAGATCAAAAAAATGAAAAAAAAAAAACAGAAAATCAATGTCAAAATGCTGCATGTGAACAAAAAACCACTAGCGAGAAATGAAAATCTAATTCAAACAAAAAACTAGGTCTAGAATGAGCTGTGAATGGATTGGGAAAACCATTTAGAAAAAAATCCGGTGCAAAAAATCGAAAAACAGTAAAAATCAGAGTGAAATTGCCGCATGTGAACAAAAAACCACCACCGAGAAACCGAAATTTTTCTTCAAACACCGTTTTCTCACTCTACTTTAAAATTAGAGCGAAAAAAATTCACGCCGCAAAACCACTCGCTTTTTCGCTCCACTTCCCGTTTCGGCGTGACCAAAATCACTACTCCAATTTGACTTCAAAAATCATGAAAATGTGTGAACAGATCTTAAAAAAAAAAAAAAAAGACAGCGCCCCAATACAATTCAAATTCTTTGAATTGTAAAAAACCAAGAGAAGGCCAATAATAGCCTCAGCTATCGCTGTGCGGCTATTAAAAAGTATCGTGGAATTTTTTCAGTCTGCCCATATGTGGTCGATGGTTTCCTCCTTCCTTTTTAACATTTTGTCCCTTTGTTTACCTCTTTCAGTATTTCTTAAAGAATTTGGTTTCAAGCTGAAATATTAACGACAGACATACCATCTTGTTTCACTGATTTTCAAAACATAAAACTGTTCAAAAAGTGCTCAAAAATGCTGGGAAACAGCTCGAAAAAAAGAAGTTTTAGGTTAACTAAAATTGTTTTGTTGAATGTTTTGTTTCAATAATCAAACAAAAGATGTGCAGAGTTTTGTTTTCTTTTTTGACAAAGTTCATTTATTAGTATTTGGTTGTAGATGGTGGCAGCCATTTTTTCATACCACGTGAACAGAAAAGTTTCCTAAAGTTGCTGTTCTTTCAAGATTCATCGCTATTTACGACGAAGAAACCAAAAATAGTTGTTAACAAAATCGTTAAAGAAAAAAAACTAGCCTTCTGGGTCTGGCATTATAAGCTGTATTGTCTTTGGATGACTGTATCGTCCACTATCTGCCACCACAAATAAACTCAAATGGTACACTTTGTCTCTCTCAAGACCCATCACTGAACACTGGCTGAAAAAGGCACAATCGAACAAAACAGATTACAGAATGGCTACAAAGTGAGCATTCTCTATACATATGTTTGTTAACAAACCACAAACATTGATCTTGGGGGGTCTAGGCAGGCGCAATTATTCTGAAATTGGACCAGTACTGGATTTGAACCAGCTTCTCTTACTTGCAAGCTTCATTACACCAACTTGTCTTAAGTTTTCGAAATTGGTGATTTACTATAACCCGTTCTTCGTTCCTGAAGTCTTCATCTCTCTAGCCAAGTTTACGCTGAACAACTTAGAGCTTTGTGACAAGTTATGTCAAGCGTGTCTTATGAACAAATTACTGTAGGGTGATCTCCATCGACCTTCTAACAAATCTATATATAGAGGAAATCCGACTGACTTTTCTTCAGCTATGACCTTGACATTAGTGCCACCTGACTTTCCTCCGAATTCATTTGCCATCTCGGCTGCCACAAAGAGTGTCTCAGGGTCCAGTTGCTCATTGGGATCCAGCCCCCACTCCAGTTCAACCCAACTTGAACCCAACTCGGACACCTGGATCCACTTAACAGGTAGAGGTGTGGCCAGCTGTGAATCTGGAACGATTTATGTGGGTTGAACCAGGTATTCACATTTGACCAGTTTTTTAACCCAAATTTTAAGATAAGGAAATTCATGCAGTACCGGTGCATAATTTGCAATTTTTTTGGTGGCGATGGCGTTCTTTATGGGAAATTTCTCTTTCGGGATAGCTCAAACGTTTGATTTTGACCAAAATCTTTCGAATAGATGCACGGACTTGTGTAAAAAATGTGTATAAGAGATTGGTGGGGCAATTTTTTGTAAGTTAAACATTTTGTATGGTCTCAGACACCGACAAAGGAACTTTTCCCTTTTTTGAATCAGTTTCTGAGATTCGTTTTATTTAGACTGAAACTAACCAATGGCTTGTGACACAGTAACTCTTCCTTCGAAATCCGCCGCCATATTGGGCAAATTCCACTTTCCACCTCCAATCCTCCTGAGGTGTTTTGGTATTTCAACGGGTTGCACGTGGGCTTCAGCCCCGTTGACTATTTCCCCATCTGGGTCATAAATGGCTTTCCGCTTCACAATGTCTGTGACGTAATAGGGCACGTAGTTGCGTCTATTTCGGGGATCCATTTCCTAACGAAAGGAACAAGATCTTAAAAGATCCAAAATATTCACCCTCCCACCTATAAAAAAGTAAGCACCCATCGCATAATTACAAATATAAGCCAAAAATTTGGGTGCAAAAAATCCGACTAATAAATAATTCGAACCCCTTGACCTCTGCAGTTCTCGACAAAACTATTTTCTACTCGGGTATCAGTCCGCACTATCCCTTTCTTACAATAACTTTTGTTTTTGCCGTTCTCAAAAAACATTTAATGAATCTATTATTGAGTTTGTGGATACCGAAGCAGTAGCAAGACTAAACAATATTTCACCACAGTAGAACAAATCAAAAGAAGGTAGCGAAATTCCTTAAAAATTAAGAATTTTTAAAATAATCAGTTGTTACAAGTAGACATTATTGTCTTATTACTTAGTTTAACACAACTAACTAGCTTTATTGTAATGGTCTTCTCCCTTTAACCAAGATCAAATTAGGCTTTTTTGCCATGAATTTATTATAAATTATCACTTTTTAAAAAAGACATGAATTTTTTATTGGTTTTTTTTTCTTCTGAAATCCAACAGATGAAGGAGCATTACTGTAGTCAACTCTCTGAGGAACATTTTCCTCGATTCACGCTGAGCCCAGCGTGACAAAATTGGGTCCACATAAAGTCAACCACATTGTGTTGTCTTTTCATAAATCGAACTAAAAGCATGGGAAGTGTTTTATGAATTATTTTTATAGTATTTAGAGCTGATGTTACAATTTATTCTCCGGAAAAACTTCGGAGAAATTGCTCCCGAACGACAGGCGGGCTGTAGCTTAGATAACATTTTCTTTATGACTTCTAAAAATCTAACAAGGGAGGGAGTCATAACTTCGACGTCCGGATATCTCCACCAAACCATTAACAAGCCGGTCATCAGACCCTTGTGATTTCTAATCTTACAATCGCTTTTTTATTCTAATAACAAACTTTATTTTGGAGAAAGCGCAACTGACATCACCAAAAAAGGAAGAAGACAAGCTTGAAAAAGTCACTTCAGAACTAAGAGATTGTTCTAGAACAGAAAGTCAAAAACGGTCAAGCTAAAAATTGCATAAAATGGACACACACCTTCACAATAATTGCTTCAAACTTCCTTCGATAGCATGTGAAAATATCAAGTTCTACTACCCCTTTAGTTCTGATGAGTTTAAGAGCTGTGAGGGAAAATAATTTATAAGAAGGTTCAGCTTGGGAGCATTGTATCTATTGTTGAATAGCTTCAACGGTTGTTGACCGTGACCAAATCACTTAGTTTAATGTGAAAAAAACCAAAAAAACAAACAAAGTAATATTAACCACAGGATTACAAAAAAGTTGTCCTGACAGAACTGCAAAAAAATCTGGAAAAATACTTAGATCTTCAAACACATCCGGCTGGTTAAGGAAATGGCCGTCATTAATTCCGCTAGGCCCCATTGGGATTTTAAGAAGAGAAATAACTAGAAATTGAAATACTGATTGTCTTAAATAATGTTTTTCTGAAAAATTTGTTATTTTGATTGCATTTCGTATTTAGGCATGCTCCTGTTTGTTAATTAGTGGATACACAGGGAATAGTATCAAAACCAATAAACATTAGAAATAGATGGTCACTAAAAAAATTTAAAAAAACAGAATTGGGCTACATGTTGTTATCACGTTTCTACGTTTAATTTCATTTTTCTTTCTCTGCTGAGCAGCTTCTGCTTAAAAACACCTTCAGCAGAATGCAAGAAGAGTGATACGAGCAAAGAGAGGTCAAAAGATTTTATTAAGAATGTCGCAAACGCGGTAAAATGAGGTTAAGTTAAACAAAACTGTGTTTGAGGAACTTAAAAAGAAACCAAAACACGACATCAATCTTGAAACACAATCCAAAAAATTAGACAAAAAATGTGCAAACTTTTTAAATGAACAGAAGGGCAATTGAAAGATAAACAAGTAAAAAAACTATCACAAGTAAGAGAACGATTTAGTTGTTCAAACACAATTCAATCCCAATCTCAACCTTCTTTGAAATTTGAGCGAAAAAGTTCGTGCCACGAAACCACTCGTTTCTTTTTGCTGCATTTCTGATTCCGGTGTGAAAAAAGTCACTCCTAAAATTTGACTTCAAAAATCATAAAAAGTTCAAACAGTTCTTGAGGAATAGAAACAAAATATTGGCGGAAGAAATCCTGAAACGATTCGAAGTACAAATTCGACCAATCTCACTTAAAAAACGAAAGACCTATTCAATCCTTCTGGTCAATTTGAAGCAAAAGCAGCCGCATAATATATGTACAAAAAACATCTGGAGCAATTAAAACTTGAAAAAATACCATTCAAAAACCAACGTATTGCCACTCTCCTAAATTGAAAACAATTCGCCCCTCATAGCCTCTCTCGTTTCTTGCTACAATTTTTGTTTTGGCATGGCAAAAATAATTACTGAAATTTGGACTGCAAAATTATAAAATTGTGCCAACTTAACTTGAAAAAACTGAGGTAAAAGAGTTCCGCAAACAAAAAGCCTTCCTGGGTCCCATAACAAAGGAATAAATAGCCAGAAACTGAATTTACTAGTACAAAACAGAACAATTTGAATTATTTTTTTTAATGTAATATACAAACAAGTAACTTCGATCTGCTGTGGAATATAAAAATTAAAAATAGGCAGATTATGCTGTTGAGGTTTTATTAGGTGCTTCTTTATTCTGAATAAATAGAAACAACATAGCCGGCAGATTGCCGGAAAATAGCCACGATAGACGTTTGGGGACTTCCATGAATTGAAACAACTAAAAAGATTAGATAGACAGATCGACCACCAGTCGTTTGATAGACCACTACACTTTTTGGGTTACCTTCAGACTGTCATTGTTATGAGACACATAAGCTCTAAAAGGAGAAAACCTAATAGGGTTTTTCAAAATTAGGATCTTTTCCGTTTGTGCCCCCTCATTTTAGTGGGCGCAAATTATTTGCACACCTCAGATGCACGCGCAATATTTTTTACATAATGACTTACTATGTAATGGCTCGTGCTCTGTAACTGAGGGGCGCATAACGTACTGGGGGCACAAACGGAGAAGATTCCAAAATTAATATTCGAAATCAAAAACTCAAGACTCTAATAATCAAGAATTAGGGCATATATGTTTGGCACTACTCTTAGATGCACACTATTGACCTTTAACAAGTAAATTTTCATAAAATTTAAAGTTCCATAAGTGAGTTGAGAAATCATTTTTTGAGTGAGGTAAGTCATTAAAGAAGTCAATTCCAAGAAGTCAGGGTAAGACGAAACAAAAATCTGTTAGACGAAGTAAAAAAACATAGCAGGACAAATCCTGACGTACAATTCAAAAAAATTTCCTTGACAAAACAGAAAACTAGACCTAGAGCGGACTATGAATGGATTGGGAAAACCACTTAGAAAAAATCTTATCCAAGAAATTGAAAAAAAAAGTAGAAATCAAAGTGAAATTGAAGCATGTGAACAAAAAATCACTAGCGAGAATGCGAATTTTTGTTCAAACACCGTTTTCTCACTCCACTTTAAGTTTAGAGGGAAAAAATTTCACTCCGCAAAATCACTCGCTTCTTCGCTCTACTTCCTGTTTCGGCGTGACCAAAATCACTACTCCAATTTGACTTCAAAAATCATGAAAATGTGTGAACAGATCTTAAAAAAAGACAGCACCCCAATACAATTCAAATTCCCTGAATTGTAAAAAATTTAGGAGCGCTATAATAGCCGTCTGGAATTGAGGACGCGGCTATTGAAAACAGCAAAAATAGAAAAAACAATATCTTTTTTCTCAATTTATTGTCATTTTTTGCTACAAAAATTTCTTTATACCAGAATAGTGGCAATAGGCAGCTTTTCCCAGTAATGAAAAAAAAGCAAAACACTTAAAGTCCCGCGAATATTCTAAAAACATGCATGAAAATTGAAAACACCTCCAAGTTAATTAGAGACTTTAAACTCATTACTCGATACTCTAAAAGTCATTAATTTTCATCAAACTTTTTTATATGTATTCGAAAAAAACCCGAAAGCTATAAACATGTCTTACTGATACCTTTAATACAAGAGCCTTCAGATAAACCAAATAACCCACAGAAGATAGCTGCACTCTAACAATAAAATTTTTCTCACACCCCATTTTCTTATTCTCTCAAAACATCAATACGAACATAAAAACAGTATCTTCCGCAGTCGACGAATGGTTATCTTGCAAGATCTTGCAAGATTCTGGCAAAATCTTGCAAGACGATACATCGTCTTGCAAGATAACCCTTTGTCTTGCAAGAATCTTGCAAGATAACCATTCATCTTGCAAATATGCAAATAAATGGAACATGATCGAACAAGACCAAAATGAGACGCGAACATTGCTTCCCATCAATTTTGTTACATTGTGATACATAATTACAACCGAAATAGCATCAAATTTGTTTTCTTCCGCTCAAACTAAAAATTGAATCAATTTAGAAAAAGAAAGTAAATTGTTTTCCCTTGTAGCAAAACAAGAAATTTGAAGAACGAACTAATGTAAATAAATGAGAGTAACCAGTATTAATACCAACGGCTGTAATAAAATACAGATTTCTGGTATAAATTTTGTTTCAAGTGATCTCTGAAAACTCATTCCACTATATTTTGGTAATAGTTTGCGCTAAATGAAAGATAATGCGTCTAAAACAGCCAATGATAGCAGAGCTCGACCGGAACGAACTTGCAAGAATCTTGCAAGAAAACCATTCTTCTTGCAAAATCTTGCAAGATAACCATTCTCCTTGCAAGATCTTGCAAGATAACCATTTTCTTGCAAGATCGTGCAAGATAACCATTTTTTGAGAGAATCTTGGAAGATCTTGCAAGATAACCATCTGGTCTTGACTAGGGTTTCGCACCATTCTACAATTTTTTGAGCACTCGTTTCACTCCAAATTGCTTTAACGCGTTTGATCTGCTTCGAAATTCACTCCAATAAAATTGATTTAAAATGACACTTCTAGAAACTTCTGTTCTAGAAGTAAAAGCCTTTTGAATTTTTGAATAGTAAACAAAATTAGGCTTTAATAGCCGGTTGAAAACATGAGGGCAGCTATTAATAATGAAACGCATGAACATCATTTTTCTTTTACAGTATTTTTGTAATCATTAGCAAACGCCTCTTTTAACATTTTAAAGTACGTTGCGCCGCAGTCCTTTCCTTTTGGTAACCGCATTGACATTAACGTGTGGATGCATTAAATGCGGACGATATACCTGTTTTTTATACTGTAAAGAAACTCTCTTTGGCGTGAACTGGTTTCCCTTGTCAGGATTTTTGTCACCTTTTTAAACGAATGTGCTAGCAGCCAGAATATATCTGTCAGAAATTTTGTGTTGTTTAGCAATTTCATAATTTTGTCCAGCAAGAAACTGATAAACATAACCGACTAACATCGCGCGAATTGCTCTCAAACGACCGGCGAGCGGTTGGCGTCAACGACAGCTAGCCACGGTTTAGCTTAAAGTTCTCAGGGCACTACCTCTTTATCCCGTTTCTCAATACGAAAGTCAAATGAGTCCAGAAGAAAAATCGGCCAAGCGAAAAATTGCTTTTCGCTAGGCCGATTTGCTTTTGAGAGCAATTAACAATGATTTCCTATAAGCACCTGCTAAATCATTTATGATGAAAAACATTTCAACTATAACTCAATGATAATGAGGATCAGAGATGGTGACATTACGCCACATAACAGCAGATGAAATGCGGAATCAACAAAAAGAGACAGAGAGAAATAAAACGTGAACGAGAAAGAGAAGGAAAGGAACCCCAGCCGGAAGAGAGAGAAGGAGACAGGAACATCTTCCATGATTGGATTCGACGCTGCAACTTAACAAGTTTTTTAACCATAAATATATCATAGAAAAAAAACTGAAAAAGGCAAAATTAAAAAAAGTTTTGAAATCCGCAAGACAAATCGAAATCATTTTTTTTGTCTCGATAGTTCTGTCAAGTAATCCATCTCCAAGACGTGAAAAGTTTCGTTGGCCAGTAATGATTGTTAAAATCAGAAAAGGACAAAAAGTATTGAAAAAATTGAACAATGCAAATTTTAACAAAGCTTTTTAAAATTCAAGACATTAATATCTTGAGAAACAATTCATTGTCTCAAGAGACTATCGAGTATCCCTGTTTCAAGCCTGAGATAGCTTCATTGGCTCATAAAGATCCATACGCTTTGAACATGAAAATTTTCCAAAAGTTTGAAAAGTTTAAATTTTATTACTTTAAAACTAAACGTTTTAAAGTTTTTAAATAATACTAAAGCTGGAGTCATAAAAAAGTTGATCGCAATCCCATTAACTCTACAAGCTATGCAGCAGCTTATTATCAAACCTTGGAGGAGGTCCCAGGGCCTCTGCTGCCGGAAAAAAAAATTCAAAAACATGAAAAAATTGCAAGTATATTTTAAAAAATTGCTTAAACTCGTGATATTAAAATCTTGAAGAACATTCCATCACATCTATAAACTATGCAGTAACTTATTATCAAACCCTAGAAGAAGTTCCAAGGCCCTCGAGGCTAGAAAAACCTTAAAAAATGACAAAAAATTTCAAAAAATTTAAAAGAAATTGCAAGTTTTAAAAGAAATTGCTAAAACTTGATATCAAAAATTTGAATTTTACTCCATGACCAACGAAAATTTTCCAATAACTTATTATTAAACCCTAATGGAGGCTTTTTCCAGCCTGGAGGCTCAAAAAATCTGAATAATGACTATAAATGTTTAAAAATTGTAAGAAAATGGCAAAGAGTAACAAAAATATGCTAAAATTCGTGATGTTAAAACATTGCAAGACATTCCATTTAATCTAAAAATTTTTCAGAAACCTAATTTCAAACCCTGGAGGAGGTTTTTTGGCTCTCTAGTCTGAAAAAAAATCTAAAAAATGACAAAAATTTTCAAAAAAACTTGAAAAAATGCAAGTTTTATAAAAAAAATTGCTAATATTTGTGAAATTAAAAAGTTGAAAAACTATTCCATTGCCATTAAGAATTTGTCAGTAACTTATTATCAAAATTAATAGGATGTTTCCTGACCCCTGGTTCTGGAAAGACCTGACTAAGGGAAAAAATGTACAAAAATTTGAAAAAAACTTGCACGTTTTGTGGAAAAAATGCTAAAATTCGTGATGGTAAAATGTTGAAACAATTATATTACTTCTAGAAACTATGCGGTAACCTTTTTTAAAACCTAAAAGAGGTTCCTTGACACCTAAAGTTGATAAAAGTCAAAAAATTTCAAAAATTTCAAAAAGCTTGAAAAAAATTGCAAAATAGTATAAATTTGCGTTTTTAGCAAGCGGTTGTTCGTCACTAGCTGGCCACGAGAGGGGGGGGGGGGCTTGCAACCGCGGCTGTATAAGTATGAGTCTCCAAAACAGTTTGAGCTGAAACAGAGTTGAAAGACTCTAAGAGCACTTAGTGCCCGCTGGCAGCTACCTGTTTATCCCGTTTTTGAGGACGAAAAGTCAAAAGCGTCAGACGAAAAATCGGTCAAGCGAAAAATCGCATAAAAAGTCCGACAGGACCAATATATTTGCTACAGGTTCGTTTGAGAGCAGTTGAAACGATAACAAATAATAGAAAAGCAATAAAATTCATAAAGTTCTATTATTTGTTATATCTTTTTATTATTGTTAGTATTACTATAACTAAAGTACTTTCACATATTTCTTAAATCTTGTTAAAATATCTAATTTCTAAACATACCTTTAATGATTTTTGAAAGTTTGCGAAGTGCATGGTTGTTATATAACTGGTTTGTAGTCTTCTGTGTATCTAAGAAAAAAAGTGTTTGCGAATATATTTTCCCAATTTTTTCTGTTTGTTGTTCGGTTAATTGTGGAGGGCATGTCCTTACGACAGGGGGCAATTGTAAAATTGGAATCGGGGGAAGTGGGAAAAGTTACAAGTGGTTGCCCTTCGCCCAGCTTGAAATAAAACATTGCAATGGCATACGTGAAACCCCAATCGTCCAAAATTGGTACCACGTTGAAAGTTGTTGTGCAGAATAAAGAATGCGAAGCTATTGTTACTAAAACGCCATTTGTTCCAACAAAATATTATTTCATTTAACCAAAACTGAATTTGAGGGACGATTTAAAATTTCCCCCAATGACATTACGAGCCAGTGCCCCAACCATTATTTTTTATTGCGCTGATTTGTGACATTTGGTGACCAAGACATAGAAATTGAACAGTTATCAATATGTATATTTGTTCTTTTGTCACCATATCCCACACTGTAAAGCCCCTTTTTTACATGTAATAAGATATGTTTGCGGAATTTATGGTTCATTTTATTTGGTAGGAGCGCTGGATCGTAATGGAAACGAAACTTGATACATATCGAAACTTGTCAAAACATGTAAGACCTTGACTATCTTGGCAAATTTGAACAGCAAGATGAGCTAGATCTGGACTAGTCATGATTAAAGCAGTAATATGTACAGATAATAGCTATAGCAGTGCTGGATTTATAGTAATAAGCATTACCGACTAACGTCGGGCGAATTGCTCTCAAACGACCGGCGAGCGGTTGGCTTCGTTAGTAGCTAGCCAGGGGGGGGGGGGGGGGGTTGCACCGGGGGCTAATGGGGGGCAAAACTGGAAGCACGGTGGGGGATGGAGAAAATAGTGGGGTGGGGGGAGGGTGTCTCAACCTATAAGAACCGCCCTTCACACCATAAGTATATGTATAAGTCTCCAAAGCAGTTTGAGCTGAAACAGAGCTGAAAGGCTCTAAGAGCACTTAATGCCCGCTGGGCGCTACCTGTTCATCCCGTTTTTGAGGACGAAAAGTCAAAAGCGTCAGACGAAAAATCGGACAAGCGAAAAATCGCATAAAAACAAGAAGACCGACATGACTAATATAATTGCTACAAACTTCGTTTGAGAGCAATTAAACAAACTTCGTTTGAGAGCAATTAAACAAACTTCGTTCGAGAGCAATTAATAAGAAAAGAAAAGGAATCCGGTTTTGGCGTATGAAGATTCTGCAATGTATAAAAAAATGCAATAGCAGCTTTTCGAGTTTATTTTGAACTCTATTGAGGTTAGGCAGATAGCATGCAAGAGTTTGGAGGACACAGACAGAGCTTGATCATGTGATAAAATTGTATAGAATGAGTAATGGCAGGAAAAAGGCAATGTTTTGCAGACATTTTTTTGTCTTTTAATTTTAGTTTCTTCTGTTATCAATAGTTAACTGCCAATCGATGATTTATAAAGAGACGTATACCTTTATCAGGTTGCAAATTTAATGGAAAAAAGTAGCACGTTACTATGTAAAATTAGCACGTGTGCCTGGGGGCATGAAAATTTTATGCCCCCTAACCGGGGGGATAGATCAGAATAATCATTTTTAAAACGTTTGAGTTAATTTTAGCGCGTTGCTTGTGTCCAGCTGTAAATAATTGTTTGAATAATTTCATGTCAACGTGTTTATAATTTTTGGTGACGTTTTTAAAGTTAATTTTTCAAACTACTAACATATGTAATTATAACTACTATGAATTTATAACTATACTAACATAAAATTTTGGTTGAGTGAGGAAGTTAAGTTTCTGGAGACACTCTTCTCCTATGGCGTGGTATAGGTGGGTGGCAGTGGCAGGACCCCTTCTGTTCTCAACTACCCTCCCAGCTGCATCCCTCCCTTTCATCACTCTGCTCAACTCTCGAGTACGACTCACTTCAGCAAAACCAGAAGATTCTAGAACAAAAACCTTTGCAGATATAAGCGCTCAATCTTACGCAAATGCCGCAATCGTGAATTAAGTTACTTATTTCCATGTGTGAACAAACTCTTGCACTGTTTTTTTTTCATAGCCACCAGATTAATGCAAAGCCTTCAATGTCTTGAGATTCTTGCAACATATGAATCATGATAAAAATATGAATCATTGTTCTTACGCTCTAAAGCGCATGTTTACAATTTAATCCTTTTTGGGTAAAGATTCATCGTAGTAAAAATTTATTTATAATTTTGGTTGATGGGCCAAATATATTTTACTTTTTCTCGAAGCATTAAATAGCAATATTAGTGTCATTCATATGCCATCGTTATTGCATTAAAACGTTCAACGCCCCCCCCCCCCCCCCCCACCATATATATTTCAAAAAATTGAGTTATGAAATGGATCAGATTAAAAATAGACCAAAAATGTCCAAGTTTTTTCAACCAATAAGTTGTTTGTGGCGCTGGTATCTGGTTGCTGGCATATCAATGCGTGGAAATGGCTGATGGTTCTGCTGATGTTGAAGATGTTCAGAAGTTCTGGTTGTTATGGGTGCTGTGCTGGCTGTTGTGGTGGTTCGTCGTCTCCTCCGGGGTGGTGTAGGCAATCTGACCAGAGTCTCTGTCTGCTCAGAGAGTACAGAAGTTGTACTTTCCAGACTGTCAACTGCCTGGCCCAACCTGAAAATGGAAGCAAAGGTCTTGAAAGTCAAGACTTCTTTGGGTTCGGTTCGAGGTTCTCATAGTTATTTGTTTGAAACGGGCAATTGAAAAGTGTTATTTTTTCTTTGCAAAACAACAAGTATCGGGTCTTTCCCATTATAGCCCCCCCACCCAGCTTAGTGGTCAGATAACCCATATAGCCCCCAATCATGGTAAATATACCACAACGGGGAGTATAATTTCATGAGGGGTGATGATGGGAAAGACCCCAAGTGTTGGCCGATAGCCTATTTCTAAAAACAAAACGAAATCTTTTTATTAAAGAGACAGTGCTGTAATTGTTCAACGCTCTACGCATGAAAAGAAATTTTGTCAAGCAAAGGAAAGGAAAAAATTTTTGAACAAAATTACTATAGTCCTTAAAAACACTTTCGCCCGACACTTGAAAAGATTTTGTTCGGGTAATAAAAAGTTTTTCACTGAACTTCAACTGGGATTCTAGATTTTAAGTTTACTATTTAACAAAATTGACACCCCAATATAAATTATTAGGTTTTTTATTTAGTTTTATATCTGAACAAGGGGATTAGTCAATTGGCAATGAGAACAACCTGAACTGGTATCTTCTGGCATCGTCTACTCTTTCAGTCTGTCTCCTGTGTCTCAACACCTTCTCCACATTCCAGTGTTCCCCTGCACAGATATCTTTCAGTCTGTCACCGTACTGTTTCCTACGGGGGAATCTCTGTCCAGTCAAAATGTCATACTGCGGGTAGCCCAGATCAGTCACGGGAACTGAAACAAAGCTCGGGTTGAGGTTTTGTCCCGAGAGTCGCGTAAGAATTGCGGTGAACAGCGGCGAATATTAATTTAGCGGTGAATGTGTTGTAAGCAATTCTACTAATCCAATTGAAAACCGGATTGTGCGGGTTTTGATTCACATAATAAATCAACATAAGAGTAACGAGGGGCCAATAATCCGAGAATTGCTGTGATTCAAAACTTGCATTATGACTTTTGAACTGATAACTAATAGCATGACAATGAGTTAATAAAGTCGACTAGATTATCTTACCAGGCCATATACTAATTGAGCTTTTAAATAAAAAAAATAAGCAGTTCAGGCAGTTTTCTTAAATTTTACCTGAATTTTCAGGCGAAAAAAACTACTGAATTTTCAGATAAAGATACCTGCACTCCATAATACACCTGAACTGGTCAGATAAATTTTTTCGTGTGTTTGTCAAGTAAAATCAGGTGAAAAGATGCCCGAAATTTGCGACTAAATCCAGGTATTTTTCAGATATTTACAAGTGGAATTCAGTGGAGACAAATCTGCCTAAACTTTTTAGGTAATTTCAGATTTTTTGTAGGTTAATTTTATTAACAATATTAGTGTGTGTAAATAAGAACTTTCCACAACATTTTATTTACAGCATTCACCTCAATTCTTACTTTATTCTATTTAAAAATTTTAAGTTGCTTGAGAATTGTGTTAATATAGCTGTGAAACTTTGTACTGTTTGCAGTTTTCAGGATTTAATTTTATTTTCACTGCGTTTATCGCATTCAGTGCTGTTCTTTCATTCTCATATCTAAACTCTTTTTTATCTTTTCACCGCTTTCATCGCAAGTATTGCGTTTTTCAGCAATTTTTTGCGTTGACACCTCGAACCAAGACTACAACAGAAAAGAAAGTCTAGCTCACGTGACTCTGATAAAGTCATCGAGAAAATTTGGTAATCGCCCAGTACCGCGTTAAAAATATTTACTGTTGTTAAAAATATCATGCTAGACCACTGTGAAGCAAACAAAGTCTTTGGACCACAACAAAGTGCATTAAGAGCAAATAGATGCACAACCGATAATCTCATTGTTTTGACTCCGCATATAAGTGAAGCATACCAGTGGTCAGAAATGGTGGGACTCGTCGGCCTCGATGTAGAAAAAGCTTTTGATGCAGTCTGGAGATTAGGGTTGATGGGCAAACTTAACAAAATCAGAACACAGACGAAAATCATAAAATGGGTGAATTCTTTCCTGTCACAAAGAAACGTTTACGTAAAAGTCAACAATACAAGAAGCGATACATTCTCGCCAACAGCCGGAGACCCTCCTGGTAGCGTTTTGGCGCGCATATTTTTCATAATTTATGTCTCCAATATTCCAGAAACTCCAGCAGAAATTTCTCAGTTTGCAGATGATTTTGCAATATTTTACAGGTCAAAATCCAGTCAGTTAATACAAAGTAAACTCCAAGCTTCACTCCACATACTCATAAAGTGGTGTGATAGGCTGAAAATCAAAATAAATCCCGCCAAAACAAAATAAATGCTATTCAGAAATCCTTCAAAGAGACAAACAAGTCTCAGCCTAAACATCAACGGAAGACAAATTGAAGAAGCGAAAACCATCAAGTTCCTAGGAATAACCATGACGCCACACCTAAACCGGAATGAACATTGTAAAGACATCGCAACCAGAGCAAACAAGCGAATTTTCCAGATGTGGCTTCTAAGCAACTTCAATGTTGAGCAGGAAAGTTTACTTCTGCTGTAAAAGTCCTGGATCCGGCCTTTATTTCTCTATACAAACGCTTGCTGGCTCAACCAATCGCAAACGTTTATCTCTTTTATGCAAAAAGCACAAAACAGAGCACTAAAAATTTGTCTAAATAAAACTCGATGGTATAGTATGCAAAAGTTACATGAAGAATCTAACTTACCAACTATAAGAAGCATTCAGATACGACTGGCAAAAGACTACATCAAGCGCGCACCAATTTGAACCAATTTCACGCCTTATAGAAAAGAAAAGGCGATGTCCAAAGAGCAACTGTAAAAGCACATTAGACCTTCTGATTGGCTAGGCTACCTGAAAATCAAACATATTCTTGTGATTTACTTATTTAAAAATCAAAGATCACCAACTGAGACCCAAAGGATCCTTCGGATCGAAGTCAGGATCAAACCTGGGGTCAGCAAGCTTCTGCTATCCTTTCGAATCAGAAGTCGCCCGCCGTTTCCTAGGCTTTAAAACACGCTTCTGACGCTTCCAAGCTCCATAAGCCTCCGACAGTCCATCCGGTAACAAACCCTCAAACAGAGGAAGCTTCTTTCGGGCAATCTTCCGGGGATCCCTGCTCCATCGCCGAAGCTTTCGAGAGGAATCGCCCGAATCATACCGTGAGAAAACTTCTCCTCTAGAGGAGGACTCTCGGCGGATATTTTGTTATTCTCCTCAAGCGTGAAAACCAAGCATTTGTATAAAATACGAGACAAGTGAAAACCGGCAAACATTAGAGTCAATGATTTTGGAGTATCTCAATTATGCATATCAAATCCAATTCAAAACTCGAGACATATTCGTCAGCCACAAAAATTGAAAAATAATTGCACCTTTAACGCAATTCTCTAGCACAAACGTGTGTATATTGGCGCAACACATCAGTACACGATTTGAAAAACACAGCGGGAGTTCGATCCCCCAACGCGCCGCAACTGTCTTGAGTACACAGACATAGCTGATTGATGCTGAGCCCTTCTTCCAGTTCCAGCTTAATTCAATCTCTTTTTTTTCTTTTCTTTCTCTTTTATTTACCTATTCTTTTTTTCTTCCCCCTTTCTGACAAAACTTACCTTCATGCCTAACAATGTCCAATAACAACTGCAAACGCGGCTAGCCAGAAGTACCCAACGACAAGTAATAGCAATCAGGAAAAACCAGTAAAAACAATCCACGGTGTTTAAAATGGTTTCGTACCCCAGTAACATTGTACAGTATAGAGTCAAGTTCCCAAATTCAATCTCAAACTCACAAACTCTTGAAACTGCTGTTGTAATAAAACTTGATTGTGTAAATGGTTGTACATGAATTTCTTGCTGTAATCGCCCAATACCGAGTAGTGACTAGAGACGTAAGCCAGGATTTTCAATCAATTTTTACATGCAGCTCAAAACTGATTAAACCGCGCGTCAAAAAATTCTGCAGGATTGCTTTGCCAGAAATTAAATTGACAGAAAATCTTCTACAAAGAGCAAAAAGTGGACCACAATTGGTTTTAGTGTCTTTAAACACTGCAAGTTGCGGGTTTTAAGAACGTTTACCAGCGGAAGTTATCTCAAAATTTGGGGTCAACATCTCTTACAACTACCCAGCTCTCGATAAATGCCAGAAGTTTTCACTGACTTGAAGCAGGATCGGTGAATATTATCGTTATTTTATAGAAGTATTTCAGTTAGCCGAAATCAATATTTGGATCTTTTGTTTTTGTGCCCCCCCCCATTTTAGTGGGTGTATAATATTTGCAACCCCAGACGCACGTGCTATATTTTTACACAATGATTTACTGGGTAATGACACGTGCTCTGTAACTGGAGGGTGCAATACATACTGGGGGGGCACCAACGGAAAAGATCCCAGTTTTTCATGATTCTTGATATGAATTATTTAAGTTCAAAGTTATTTACCAAACAACTAAAAAGCCATGATATACGTAATTGCTTATCTAGAAATTGTTCTTTTAATGCGTAATTAGCAGCCCGAGGTAATTTTTAAAAAATTACAGTATTGGAAATTCGTACCAATTAGGTTATCTTTCAGTGCTACCTGGCACGCTGTTAAACCGCAAGGCGGAAAACAGTGACTCAATTTATATTCGATAAAACCGCTATTTTGCGAACTAATGGGATGGGTTCAAAAATATGGAAGAGTGAGTAAAGTAACCAATATCATCTCTCATTGGTACTCCAAGTATTGGCCCATAGTTTTCAACATCACTTGCCCTGCGTCGGAGGCAGTCACGCCACAGGGGTCTTTTGATACTCTTCCCAACACTAACAACATTTCCGACGGCAGAAGTTCGAGTCTTGTTCGGAACCGTCGACATAACTCTTTTTTAATCTTCTCGGCAGTATTTTCAATAACTGGAAAAGGCAGTTTGATATTTTTGATCATTTTTAAAAATTATACACTTACTGATTTCCAAATTTGTTTTAAGCATAGATCTTGCATATTATGGAGTGTTGGCGCTATTGACGCCCTTATAGGAAGCTGTAATTTTTTTCATAAGTTTCTGCAATATAAGGTCAACAAGGGTTATCAAACTAATGACCACGCGACGTTTAATTTAAGGATTTTTAAGAGGAGTTGTATAAATAACTTGAGACAAAAATTTCAATGTCTAGTTAAAAAAAACAAGTGCCTTTTCAATTTTTTATCTTTTTTTGAATTTTCAGCAAGGATATCTGAACCCAAGACAGCTGTTTCCAAATTGAATCTGGGACGTAATTGAATGTACTTTGAATTAACTGACTATGTAAAACTTGACTGTTGCTAACTTGAAGTACACAAAGTCAGTTTTTCCTTAAAAGTTCGTTGACTTTAAAAGCTGAAGTTAAGAACTACCCAGTATTGTAGAATTTAAGGAGAGTCAATTTGTAGAAACCGTTTATAGTTTTAGGGCAAAGCACTTTTTAATCAACACCTGTGGCGATAATAACAGTTAAATAAACTGCCAGTGTAATAAATTTTAATGCCTGATCGACACTGGAAAAACACTTCAGCATTAGACTACACGTTTATCACACTCTTTTATCGCCACTGTTACTAAGTAAACAGTGGCGATAAAAAAGGTGATAAACTCGTAGTCTAGTGATGGAAACAGTTTGATAAACTTGTAGTCTAAAAAAAACTTGTGTTGTGTGTGATGTCTGTGTTGTGTGTGTGTGTGTGTTTGTGCGTACGTGTGCGTGTGTGTGTGTGGGTGGGTGTGTGCGTCTGTGTGAGTGTATGTGTATGTGTGTATGTGCGTGTGTGTATGTATGTGTGTGTGTGTGCGCTGTGTGTGTATATGTGCGCGTGTAAGTGTGTGCGTGAGTGAGTGTGTGCGCGCGTGTGTTTGTGGTTGTGTGTGTGTGTAAGTGTGCTCGGGTGCGTACGTGCGTGTTCGTGTGTGTGTGTGTGCGCGCGCGTGTGTATTTGTGGTTGTGTGTGTGTTTGTAAGTGTGTGCGTGTGTGTGTGTGTGTTTGTGTGCGTGCGTGCGTGCGTGCGTGTCTGTTTGTGTGTGTTTGTGTTTGTGTGTGTGTGCGCGCGCGTGTGTGTGTAAGTGTGTGTGTATATATGTGTGTGTGCGTGTGTGCGTGTGTGTGGTGTGTGTTGAGTGTGTGTTTGTTTGTTTGGGTGTGTGCTTTTGCGTGTGTGTGCGTGTGTGGGTGTGCATGTGTGCTTGGGTGCGTGTGTACGTGTGTGTGTGTGTGTTCGTTTGTGTGTGTGGGTGTCTGTGTTTGTATGTGTGTGTGGGAGGAGGGGGTCATGACGACAAAACGAAGAACAGATCCGAAGAAATATCACTTACTTTTGAGAATGTAATTGTCCACAAAAATAAAAAATGAAAAACCAATAAGAATGTGTTCAATTTTGAAATGATCGCAACAGGTGTTGATTAAAAAATTACTACACGGTTGTTATCGCCCTCGAAGTTATCATAACACCTCGGCTTCGCCTCGGATTTTGATAACTTCTCGGTGGCGATAACAACCGTGTGGTAATATTCATTAGATCACATATACAAATTTAAAAAGGTTACTCTAGTTGAAGAAGACACTGCTCTAAAGTTATTTTACTGTCTCTGCCTTCGTCTAGCCGAAGTACTCTAATAGAGTGCAAAAATAATTCAATTTCAGAACGGTAACAATCATTATTTGCGAAAAAAATCTGTCTCAACACGTTAATAATTTGGAAAAGATTATATATATATATATATATATATATATATATATATATACATATATATATATATATATATATATATATATATATATATATATAATATATATATATATATATATATATATATATATATATATATGTATGTATGTGTGTATGTAAGTACGTATGTATGTATGTATGTATGTATGTATGTATGTATGTATGTATGTATGTATGTATGTATGTATGTATGTATGTATACACATATATAATGCTTGCAAAGACATTATTATGATTGAACTGCCAAATTGCTGCTTTTTATCGGGGTTTTTTTCTGTTGAAATCTTTTTCCAGGAAAAATAGAGAGCTTTTTCCAGAAAAAAGCTGAGCCGCCGAGAATGAATCCTCAAAAACTGAACATTTCCAAAGAAAATTCTCCAAATTTGTAGCGATTTTTGTTAACCAAAGGTACTATGCAGTTTTTGGATCCTTAGTTCTCGAAAATAAACTAAAGTATCTAAAATAAACTTTAATTGTGCCAACAATAGTTTTTAATGCTTTTTAAAAGTTATATATATATATATATATATATATATATATATATATATATTCCTTTCACCAATTTTTTTGGATCCTGTACGGTTGTGGTGAGCAATACTTTAATAATTTGTTTTGTATGATGAAGCACAATTTGAGCTAGTCTTCTAGTCGAACTGATAGTTTTAAGGCAGTGCTTTTTCATACTAGAACAATGAACACACTAAATGAAAAGTTTTTTATTTTGAAAATATCGGAATTTGT
>NC_134482.1:12283667-12314644 GCF_964194025.1 Convolutriloba macropyga
GCGCGGAACGTAAAGCAAGATTATTTTCACAGTGGACACAAAGTGATGCCCAGAGAAGACACGGCAACTTTAACAACCTATCTGTCAGACAACTTGAAGATATTTACTTGCTTGACCCCACTTGACGATCAACCTATAGTAATATTCAACAGAGTTCAGGATCCCTCTCCAACAATACAGAATAATTTCTCAAGTGATCAACAGAACCGAGCGAACTATCTCAACAATAAGCCAAACACTGCACAACAACCTCGTTACATTTCGCTTTATAGCACAGCAGCAAAACGTTATTTTGCAACTATTACTCTTTCCCTCGACAAGCTAGACAGCTTCAGAGCTTTCCTTTCCGTGATAGATAATTTCTATCACTTCCAATTGTACGTAAAAAATAAGCAGAGAGCTCGAGAACATCGGAATCAGTTCAATTATGGCTATGATCAAAACAAACCAGAAGCCTATGGAGTCCCCCAAAGAGCAGCGAATCCCAAGTTGGAAGCAATGGGCGGACAAAAAAGTTCCTCAATTTAGATTGAGAAAAACACCACCGGAACCTGAGCTATCACTTAATGAGATGCCGAATGAGTTGCGGTTATATGTCTTGGAGCACCCCGAAAATGAAAAAGTCTTCAATCAACCATCGTTCAATGAAAATGACTCATCAACTGTTTGTTATAAACTAGAGATAAAAAGTCATATTAAAGGTTTCAATTTGTTTGAGTTCTGGTACATGAAACAGTTGCCCAGTGAATAATTCAAAAATTTAACATTTTATATCATTCTTGTTTCAATTCACTTTTCAATTAATTAATTTTCTCCAATGAGTCAAAGAGACGAGGCTGACGCCGGTATAAGTAATTTAGTCTTCGATGTAAACAACAAGGAGAGGCCCCCATGGCGTTGTTGTTCAAATTCAGCAGTGCCAAGGTCCGAAGTATTATTTTTTGTTCAAGTTAGTATCATTGTGTTAATGATCATTCTGTGCTTCTCTATGCTCTTTCTACTATCAGAAAGCTGTGTAGAGAAATCAATTTGGATTGCTCTCTTATCAAGTCTAGTTGGTTACATATTACCTAATCCCAAACTATGAACAAAGTTATTCTTACACATGACAGGGTATTCATGTCAATTGTAGGACCAAGTGGTTGTGGTAAAACAGAACTCCTGTTTCGAATGCTAAAAGGTTTGACCTTTTATCCGCACTTTGGGAAAATTTTTTATTTTTAAAAAGAATTCCAACCACTTTTCAAAGATATGCAACGAGTTATATAAGGGATTGAGTTTCTAAAAAACTCAGGCCTTGATTTAACAAAAAACCTATCTCATTGTCTGCTTATCTATGACGATTCATTTGAAGAAATCTTCAACGATAAAGAATTTGTAAAAAAAGCCACCTCAGGACGTCATCGCAAATTGCATGTTATATACGTCAAGCATAATTTGTTCCATCAAAGCAAATGGTCAAGAACCATTGATCTGAACACAACACACATAATATTATTCAAATCGCTTCGTGACATTCAACAAATTGAATATCTTGGAAAACAGTTGAATTGTCTCCAATTGATAAAAAAGCATACAAACTAGCAACTGCGGAGCCCATTGGACATTTGATGATTGATCTCGACCCAAAAACCAGCCAGGGTTTACGTTTTTCATCGCAACTTATTTGACCGGATCCTTCTATTTTTTATATTTCGTCCCCTGAAGCTGTCATTACAACAATTACAAATGAAAAAGAAACATTTGCTTATGCTCAAGCAATGGGCAAATAAGAACAATGGCAACACAGCTCAAATAAAAACTTTACATCAGGGCAATTTCATTTGGTTTTTGAGTGACTGTGTGATGAACGTACTCTCTGGAGTTGTACCAATCAATAAAGTAGAATTTAAAAAACTCGAGAAACCACTACGCAAACTTGCAGACAGAGGGGTTGAAAAAAGGGAGAGAATCAAAATTTTTCGATCAGATTCTGGAATCCGTCTAATTAAACTCATTTCGTTACGTTGTATTGTGTTTCTGGAGCACACTGAAGAGTTTTTGCTAATTCCTCGCCAAATGTATGCGAACGAGCAACCCCAAATAACTCAACTTCTCAACAATAAAAATGTCCGAGAGAAAGCAAAACAAATATCACTGTTGCAGAGAAACAAGTCTCTACCAGCACCCTCTACCCTGCAACAAGACACGCAACAGCAGACAGATATTTTGGAGACTGTCAAAGATAAATTGATTGAGACTACAGATGAGAAAATTCTTCGCCTGAAGTTTCACCTGAAATCAAGGAGAGAATTTTGAGAGATTTTAAACACCTTGACAGAAAAAAGTTTGAAAAAGCGAGCATAATATTGGCAAAAATAGAAGAGTCAGAATCGCTATCGTTGGATCAAACATCAAGACTAATGGTTAATAATTCAGGCACGGGAGTTCTTGTCGCAGATTTTCTTTACAATCTACAACAGAAAACATCGAAGCTTTCACTCAAACATTATGAAGTCCTGACCTTTCTTGATATCAGTTCACAATAAACTTGCAATAAATACGCAAAAAAATTTCTTGCCTTATCACTAAACGTAAAGTTACAGTTGTTTGAGGATGAACCCGAAGACGAAGAATCAGGAGTCTCGCGAACAGAAGAATCAGAGGCTTCTGGCGACGATGAAGGAAGCTTTGAAGATGCAAAAGACGATATCCAACCGTCTAGATCGTGGGCAAATTACTTCCTCTCACGTTAAACAGTTAAACCAATTATACACAAAAGGTAGTGCAGCTTTTGGTAGCATTGCTAACTTGAGGAAAGCGAGCGGTTTACCAAGATCAAAAGTTGTTCAATACCTTCAGTCGAAAGCCCCATACACAAAATACAAACAATTCAGAAAAACTTCTCCGAGACTGAAATTTGTTGCATACCGAATAAACGAAATCTGGTCAGTCGATGTGGTGTATATGGATAAAGTTGCGCAACACAACAATGGAGTCAAATATTTACTGGTGGCTGTTGATGTTTTATCGCGATACCTACGAGTGCAACCAATGAAAGCTTTATATGCAAAAGATGCTGTTGAAGCGTTCAAAAAAAAGATAAAGCAGAAAAAACCATAAAGGGTTTGGACAGACAAGGGATCCGCGTTTAAAGGTGAATTCAAAACTTTTTGTGAAAAGAAGGAGATTCATTTTTATACAACCGAAAACGAAACCAAGTCGGCATTTGCTGAGAGGAATATTCGATCGCTCAAAAATATCATTCACAAATACTTGGAGGAAAATTGGACTTGGAATTATATTAAGGAATTGCCCCAGTTTGTAAATTATATAAACAGTCGTGTTAATCGTGTTACCCAACTTGCACCTAGTAAAACTTTCAAAAAACATGAACCGTTTCTAATATCCCTAGCAATTAGCATCAAAGAATACAAGCCGAAATACGAAGAAGGAGACCTGGTTCGGATTGCAAAGCCAGACGAAATATTTAGGAAAAGTTATCAACAAAATTATACAGACGATGTCTTCACAGTAATCACGGTTGCCACCTTCAGTCCACCCACATACAACCTTATGGATGCAAACAAAGTTATAATTGAAGGCAAATTTTATGAACCAGAATTAGTCCAAGTGAACGTCCTTCCTTTCGAAGCTAAAACATGAGTATTCATAAAGAATTTACAATTGATTTGATATCAAATGCATCAACGGCAATTTTTACCAATAATACCATGGCCAAGTTTCGAAATCAATTAGCCCAATCATTACAGTTAGATGGAGATTGGCAAGTTGCCCTTGCTTCAATATCATTTCCATCAAACATCAACAATGTAAATTCAGCTGAAATAGTTGCGTACGTTAATTCTGGCGCTGAACTTGATGCTTCAAATAACCTTACCGGACAAATTCGAAGAATTCACAAAGTTATATACAACAGTTCAGAAGAGCCTCTGGAAGAAAATTTTCGAATCGCTCAATTGAAACAGTTTGACTATGATTTTGACACTGTAACACAAAATTTATTTTTGAAATTTGGGCCTAACGAAGGTTTGTCATTTGAGAACGAAGAGGTCCCCAGTATTCTTGGTTTTAAAGGAACAAAGGATATTTCGAATCTTGGTTTTATTCATACTGGTTACCAGTCGGAAAATGTGGGCAACTCTTTGGACCGACATTTTGGAGATTTTCCAATTGATATCACTTGTGGATCACAGTTAATATTTGTGTACCTTGATATAATTGAACATCAGAACGTTGGTGATGTAAGGGCTCCGGTAATAAAAATCATTGAGTCTGAAAGGCGTTTGAGAAACGGTAGCATAAACACAGTGACACCCGTACACCACAAGTCCTACACAAGTTTAGATTACAAGCCAATTTTATCAAACAACATTCAGAACATCCAGGCAGAGTTGAGAAACGAAACTGGAAAACTAATTCCTTTTACTGGAACCGGAAAAGTTATAGTCAGTTTAAAATTTCAAAAAAATATTTGATGTGGAGGCATATTACAGCAATCAAGCATCTCAATCAATGCCGCATTTTTCCGGACACTACAGACAAAGAGGCAGCAGTTTTGGAGCCCTTGCTGCAGGCATTGGAAGAGTTTCTCTGCCATTAAAACGCAAATTTATCTGGCCCGCAGCGAAAAAGATTGGTCGTGGTTTATTGATTCAGGGAGCACCGGAGTTAGTAGAAGTTGCAACCAAAAGAAAGTCAGCTAAGCAAGCACTGAAAAAAATAGTAGCCAAAACAGCTCGCAAACAAATAGGTGGATCTCTTCAATCACGTACGTATTGCAACAGGTCGAAAAAAAATAAGACGAAAAAGACGACAATACACGAGACCCAACCAAAAACGGAAAATACCAACGAGAAGATTCATTTCTCGAAAACCCCTTCCAAAAAGGAGTCGTCTGGAGTTTTTCTCGGGAGTGAAAAATGCGAACTTATATTGTGATACCATCTGAAGCCACTCACAGTTCTTTAGACTTATTTGAAAAACCACCTTTGCTCATAACATTTGATCAATCATTCGAGCAAAAGACAGGACTGCTTTATTCGCCTTCAGGATCATCATTGGAACTTGAAGTTGTTGGTGACCGTAACAATTTTATTGATCTGCAAAAAATTTATCTCGAAATCAAGTGTCGAATACTTCAAACAGATGGAACGGATCTACGCTACACACCTGGTGACTCTAATGCCAGTGATCATCCATATTTTGCTAAAAATATCCTTCATTCGCTTTTCGCCGATTGTACTGTTTCTGCAAATGGTATCAAAATTTCAACAGCTAATGGACACTATGCACACAAAAGTTTCATAGAAACTGAATTCTCTCACGGGACAGACGCGAATAAAACTTGGCTTAAATGTCAGGGTTACGAGTATGACGAAAACCCCGGCACTCTTCCAGCAGCAATATCAGATATAAGAAAAAGAACAGTGCGACAATCCGCACGTATAACGCTATATGGAAAGTTGGCAGTTGATTTCTTTTCATGTGAGAAACATTTGGTTAGCGAAGTTACGTTACGCATTTCAATGAGAAGATCTCAAGATTACTTTGCTGTCATCAGTGAAGACGCAGCGAAACACTACACGGTTAATATAGATGAGGCTAATTTGTTTATCAGGAAGATGACGGTGTCAAATAATGTTGTTGGTGCAATTGAAAAGAAATTGTTGACAACTCCGGCAATTTATCGATACAATGAAGTCATTACCAAAACATTCTTGGCTACAACAGGCCAACAAAGCTGGAAAAATGAGGACATTTTCACTAAATAGCCAATCAGAAGAGTCATTCTTGCATTATGCGTTGGTACAGCATTCATCGGTACCAACACCGCTAATCCATTCCATTATCAAAAATTTGGTTTAAGAGAGATAACCATTTCTCGAAAAGGTTTTGCAACAGCTTGAACTCCAATGTCAACAACTGACAACAAGAGGTTGTACTACAATTCTATGAGTGCATTAGCGTATGTAGAAAATGGCCACGGAATACCTCTGAGTGAGTGCGCAAACCATTATATAATGGTATTTGATCTTACCAGCACTCAAGAGGCAACTCATGACTTTATTCATCCAGAGCTCACAAATTCATCATTGTCTGTCGAAATCACGTTCGATGCAGCGTTAGCTCATAACGTTGAAATTTTTTTCTTGGAGAAAAAACATCTACGATCTACATTGACTCGGCAAGAAACGCATCTAAAAACGCTCTTCCCATGATAACATACTAATGGACGAAGAACAAATTCATCTTCAAATGAAAAAGTGTAAACATCTCAAATTCAAATTTAGAGGGGTTTATGCCGCTGATAATTATCCTCTGAACTTGCAAACCAACACTTTTATTATTGTTAATGCATCACGATCCAACTCTATTGGAACCCACTGGGTAGTGCTAGCTAAACGATATGCATACCCAATAATATATTTTGCAGATCCATTGGCTCTAACTTTGACTACCTATAAGGATATTTTCAACCGTTTACAACAGTGTGAAGACTTGGAGATAATGATGGATATCATGGAACATAGAAGAGACATTCAGTCTCCATTGCAATCCTCAGACTCCCAGCTTTGTGGTTTATTTTGCATGGATATTGTTCATTATTTTTATAGTGAGGAATTTCCATTTATACCTGATGTAAATGAATTAGAGTTGCCAGCTTTTGTAAAACATATGAAGTAAAATTCAATTTAGTTTTCAAACAAAAAAAGATTTTAATATCGATTTTTACAAAATTGAAAGGTTATGCAAGAGTTTGAGGTTTCTCGCACGAAACTTCCGTGTCCACTAAGCAGAATATCCATAATCTGATAAAGAGTTGAGGAGTGTTCACCTAGCATAAGCTGACAAAATCGTTTAATAGTTACATCTGGGACTGTAGAAGAACGTTTGTTGGCCGTCGAAGTACTAATAGATTTTGCAGCTTCCTCACTCAAGGGTGCTGGAAGTTGTTTCTGGTTCTTGGTGACTGAAGAAGAGGTGGATTTTGAAAGGTAGTCAACAGCAACATGTAGTCGTGAAATTATTGTACCACGTTTGACAAAGTCTTTTTGCGTAGGCTGAATAAGTAATTTGAAACAGTTAACGAGACACGGTATCACCGCAGGTACATAAAGAGAATCGAATATATTATCACCCTGCGAACCAAATTCATACATAACATGATAATGATTGGAGCCAAAAGTAAAACCTTCGATAACTGTTGCAGATTAATGATAATCATATGCGTAATTTTCAGTTGTTGTGTTTTCAAGTTTTGGTTCCGTCTCACAAATATTATACTTGAAACGTTTTTGGAATTTCTTGAAATATTCAGGTCTGTTTTCATACATTGCCTCAACCATAACGAACAAAAAAGAAAAAACTACTGAACTAACTATGAATGCATAAACAATGGCAGGAAGCAAATTCAAGGGGTATAATAGAATCTATTCCGAATCCTCATTGACTGTTACGGATGTTTTTGGTATCTTCTTTTGGCGCTGAGTCGATATTTCGCTGGAACGGTTTGCTGGACGCTTCGAGTCATCAGTTGAATCCGGTTTCAGAAGTGAGTCGATCAAGCCAACCGGTTGATCAAGCATTTGTTCTAGTGTTTCTATGTTTTGACATAGCAACCGAAACTCTCAAGCCGATAGTGTAATTTTTTGATTGAAATCCCAATCAACTAGTTCACTATCACGTTTGAACAATTTCAAGGATAAACAGGTGCCAGTGGTATGATAGGTCTGAACAGCAGCCCTAACAAGCCGTTTTTCATTGAGCGACAGATGCAAATGATAGTTGCTGTACTCAGCATCTTTAGATAGAACATTTCCCATTTTAATCAAAAAGAGAGCAGAACTGACACCAAATATTGGAATTAAACAAATGATCATAACATTATCTAGGTTTAATGGATTGTAAACAATGTAGAAACCCATGCCTGTTTGTCTAGTCAAGTTTGCTAAGCAAACAAAACTTCCCCGAAAAAGACGCCAGGAATTCTTGTAAACAAATCTTCGGTTCCCCCTGAACTTTCAGTCATTACTAGCAAAATGGTCTTTCACAAAGTTTTCAATATGGAAGACCAAAAAAATCTCTCCCGAAACCAGAAAGATTCAATGTCATAATTGTCCTAGAGAGTTCAATACATTCCAATCCCTAATGCAGCATCGTGTGCAAAACATTACAGACCACATAATAGGAAAATAAATTCCAGATCTCGACCGTTTCCGAAAATACCAAACCTCAATTCTTTTTCTTTAACAATGGATAAATTGGCTCATCTCATGGAAGCTGTACTTTTCATTTCTAAAGAGTGTCCGACTCAAGAACAGATATTTTTCATTAGGTTGTGGTTATATCTATTTATAGATATGATGTCATCATGACGTTAGGCTTCTGAATAAAACAAACAAACATTTTAGAGTAGAATTCCATTAAAAATCTCTTACTCTAATCATACTGTTACTTTGTTCATAGTTTTTTTACAATTAAAATCAGTGGCTCTACATAATTACTAATTTTTTCACGAACACTCACTTCTTTGATAGCCATCAGTTCCTTCAATTTATTCCTGAATTTGATTTTCAAAATTGTTGAAGAGAATGGCCACAGATTATCTGGAAATTAAAAAAGCTAATGACTGCCAGACACGAACCTTAGTTCGCATGTGTCACAATTACAAAAAAATTGCACTGGTTAAGGAAACTGTTGATGATAAAACTGGATTATGGCGCAGTGAAAACAACTTTATTTTACCGATCAACTTTATTAAACCTATTAGCGACTATACAAAACAACACAGTATTTTCTAGCTCACCAGAACTCCAGAAAAAAACTCGGTGTTAGCTAAATCACCCTATTCACCACGATATTATGGATGCATTACACTTATCAAATTGAAAAGGGGAGTAGACGTGAAAACCTTATCCAAGCGAACCCGAATATTGTTTGCAGATTATGACAATGATTGCATTGAAATTTGGGAAAATCAGCTTGCGCAGTTAGAAGAAGTGGAGCAAAAATCAGAATTCTGGGCTTTTGACCAATCACAGCCGGATCCTGAAACAATTAAAACTCCCAAAAAACAACTTCCTTTACTTTCGAACAAATTTTCGGATGATCTAGACCTTGATGAAAACCCCCCTTTAAGTCTTTGCTATGCACCTGAGAAGAAATTTAAACTTTCTCAATTTTAAACTCAGTTGTGTTTCATTGTACATTTGAGTCTTTAAATATCTTGATTTACATAGATATTTTAATCATTTTCCTCATTGATCGTGATTGAACACGATTTTTCAAAGTACTAGGAGATTGCGAGCTCAGAGTCAATAAGCATAGGATCAGGCGATCATTTCTTTTTATCTACCCATTAAATAATAAACAATCTAGCTTACAACTGTTTCAGGCCCAAGGTGTACAAATAAAAGTGAGAAAAAATGTAGGGTTGGCAAACATAAAGGGTAACTTTGCCCCTGAGATCTCTTCATCTGAAACAGTAAGTTAACAGATATCATATAATGAGCAAACACAAGACTAGTTGGTTATTTATTTTACAGTCTTCGAGGCTTCCTGATATATGCTTAACGCAAACCTAACCTTAGTAAAAAAAACTTACGACCCGCAACCCACATGTCCTATTAATAAAGATATCACACAGTGGACAAATATAAAATTGGGTTGAATGTTTACCTAACAGTTTGCTGTTCTGCGTAATGTTTGCACACAAAAAGCCGCTTTTTCTATCAGTAAACAAATGAAAGGAGCGATTTGATTGGTTCACGGAAATCTGTAATTGTTTGTCCCCAAGGGCAAAATATTTTTCATTTGCTTTTTGCCTTCACCTTGAAACCACCTTGATTTACCTTTAATTTCTTCAACAGTGCCTTCAATAAAAACAAAATTTTACAAAAACAAAACTGTCAATCAAGTCAAGCTTTTGAGTTTATTCCCAATTGATACAAGTGTTCATAAAAATATGAGTTTCGAGAAGTGTTCCATTTGCAATAAAATTCTCTCCGATAAACGCAGCCTCCGACGACACAATCAAACTGTTCACAAACAATATGCACAAAACAATTCCTTCGTTTGCGATGAATGCGGATTCGCAAAAACCAAAGTACTGGAAATGGAAAATCACATGAGAAAGGAACACCTTTCAGTCAATCCCCGCTATTGCTTGTACTGTAACAAATTCTTTGTTGGCGACTCGGCTTACAAGGAACACATGAACAAGATTCATGGTCTACCAGTGTGGAATGCCGATGCAGAAAAAGACAAAGAAGCAAGCATTCGGCAGTGCACTCAAAACCTACGATATTCCGGTAGGATCCCATGAAGTCGACATGCTCAGCTTCATGTGCAGTAAACAGCAAGAAATAGACAACATCATTCAGCTGAACACTCAGGCTTAGCCGCAAAAAATTCATTTTACTGCAACTATAGAGGTCAGAAAACCTGTGGAATCAGAAGTCTCCAGCAGCCAAGATAAACGCTTGACGATCTATGCAAATTACAAAATGCAACGCGTTGATTTTGCCGGAATGATCAACGAATGTTTCACAGAAATGACCGAACAAATGTTGCTTGCACTCAACAATTTTTTTTCGCACGGAAGCGGTTGGTCAATCCATCAAATCAATAACATTGAAATTTGACTAGTGAACATCAAGCCCATTCATGCTTCCTCCTACTTAGCGTTGCCAATTGAACTGGCACGAAGTAGATTTCTGCTGAATATTCGAAACCAACAAGATGAGAGACGCTTCCTTTATTGCTTTACTGCGCAATATCATAACTTGTTTGGACCTGCCCTGACAACTTCCCTTTCCGCAAAACAACCAAAAGGAGAATTCGCAATGCCGATGGGACTCAACCAAATGAAGCGCTTTGAGGATCTCAACAATGTTCGCGTCAACGTCTTCACGTGAGTTTCCTTTTCATTTCTGAATTTAACAATTCCAAAAAAATCCATCCTGTTGTGACCTTTAAAAAGTTAAGCCATAAAAAAACAAAAGGCGAAAACTTTAGTTGACTACTTTTTGTAGGCATCACGACAAAAAATGATCCCCTTTCGTATCTCCAATAAGAAACAGTTCGAGTTCAATCTCGACGTACTACTACTGCGCGATGGACAAATGCATCACTATGTCCTAATCACAAATATCAAGGGTTTCATACACAAGTACAAAAACGTTCAACCACGCGTCGATAATCACGTTTGCAGAAATTGCTTCAACATAAGTACTTCCAAGCAGCGTCACGAGAAGCATGAAATTTTATGTCACCAAAACAAACAAGCGATAATCAAAATGCCCAGAAGTGATCAAAAACAATTTCAATTCAACAATGTTCAGGCGCGTTGGTTTGCCCCGATTGTAGGGTTTTTGATCTAGAATCACTAATTGTACCCTTTGAAGGCTGCAAAAACAACCCCGAAAAATCAGAAACCCGAGCGATTGAAATTCACAAGCCATGCACCTATGCAATGCTATTTGTAGCACTAGAAGAGCGAAAGCCTTTTTCTTTGATCTTCAATGCGGGCCCGATGTTATGGATCAGTTTGTGAAAACTCTCGATCAAGTGGGCAAGCAAATCTACAATGAGATACAAAAACACCGAAACTTTTTCGGGCTGCCCAGTATATCCAAAGAAGAGGCAAAAACATGTTGGATTTGTGAAGCAGAACTGGATAAAAGAGCTGACGATACAAGCGTGCTAGATCAATGCCACTACACAGGAAAATTATTGGGCTGGCACACGCACAGTGCAACCTCAAGCGCAGAACCTTGAATTTCACTCCAGTATTTGCGCACAACCTTGCAAACTATGATTTACATCATGTAATACTAGCCCTGAAGAGCTCTATTGAACGCAACACATTCTCGATAATACCCAGTACAAGCGAAAAATTCATATCGCTGCAAATTGGTGTGTACATAAAATCCAGACAAAATAGGAAAGGTGTTTGGATAAACGAGTATGAATATATTCGCATCCTTGACTTATTTAAATTCATGCATTCATCGCTCGATAAACTGGTGCAGAACCTTCCACATGATCAGTTTAAGATGCTAGAAGACCAATTTGGAAAATGGCCAGGTCATCAGTGGATCAATTGAAACAAAAAGGAAGCTTCCCCTATTGCTACATTGACTCGTTTGAAAAATTGGGTGAAGTCGAACTACCTACCCGGGAGAAAAGGACAAACAGTTTACAACAGTATGAAGTGACTGCTACTGAAGCCGAATACGCAAGAGCAATAGAAGTTTTCGAACTTTTCAACTGCAGGAATATTGGCGACTACTATAACCTTTACCTGACAACTGATGTATTTTTGCTAGCTACTGTAGTTCTCTGCTTTCGAAAATTATTCTACGAAACCTACGGCCTCGATTGCTGCCAGTACTACACATCAAATTTGTCAGGCGATGCAATGCTAAAAATATGCAGGCCCCATTTGGAATTGCACACTGAAAGGGAGCACTTGGATATGGTTGAAAATTTAAAAAGAGGTGGTGTCAGCTCAGTGTTGGCCAAAAGACTGTGCAAAGCAAACAACAAGTTTATGCCTGACTACAAACCAAAACAACAATCAACTTTCATCCTTATGATTGATAACAATAATCTCTACGGAGGAATCATGGAAAAGTTTCCGCTCGCTATTAGTACTTTTGAAATGTTTGACGAGAGCCAATGGACAAATGAGAATGAAAAAGAAATATTGCAGCGAATATTAAACACACCTGATGACAACGATGTGGGATTTATTGTAGAAGCAGATTTAATATATCCTGATGAACTGCATGATTTGCATTCGGATTTTCCCCTCGCTCCAACAAATGAGTCAATAGATGCACTGTGGTTAAGTCATTATCCAGAAGGATTGCTTGATCAAATGAATGTCCGAGCACCCCCCGCAGGAAAAAAGCTGATTCAGACACTTTTCCCCAAATTGAATTATACTCTGCACTACCAAATACTCAAACTGTGTGTACAACTCGGACTGAAGGTGGCTAGGCTTCACCGCGTGCTAAGTTTTAAACAGGGGAAGTGGCTTACCCCCTATGTACAGCTCAATACAAAAAAAAGAAAAGAAGCAAAAACAAAACTTGAGGATTTCTACAAGCTGATGGTCAATTCTTCGTTTGGAAAAACATGCGAGGGAAAGCGTAATCGAATTCGAGTGAAAATTGTTCGCTCTGAAGAGGAAGTATATCAGTGGACAAATCGACCCTAATTTCAATCATTCAAAATCTTTGATGAAAATTTGGCTTCCGTAACGTTGTCCCTATCAGAAGTTCATTGGGATAAACCCACAATAGTTGGGGCTTGCATTCTTGATTTGTCAAAAAAGCTCATGTTTGACTTTATTACATCACGATGAAGAAGCTTTTCGACTGTACGCTTCTTTACTCCGATACGGATTCGTTCGGGTATGAAATTCGCTCACTGGACTTTTTTGTCGAGCTGCAAAAGAAGCAAAGCGAGATGGACCAATTTGACTTTTCAAACTTTCTTGCTGAACACCCCCTACACAAGCGAACCAATGGGCGTGTAACTCCTAAGTTCAAGGATGAAATGGCAGGCCGAAGCATCAGTGAATTTTGTGGACTGAAGCCAAAACTCTACTTCATTGCCCTTACAGAAGGTAACTTTTAATTTTTGTGCAAACACAGAACTATTTTTCATACACCAAACACATTCACACACAGGCCCATACAAGCATTGACATGATAACACTAGAATTGAAAATTTTTCAGTTGAATAATTGCTCAGTTTTTTTTGCAGGCACAACCAAGCAGTCGGCAAAAGGAGTGACAAAAGATGCTCGGAAAAAATTGAACCACTACTTATACAAACAATCTATTCTCTCGGGAGAAACAGTGCGGCGGATAAACACCCGAATTGCCTCCAGCAAGCTCCAACTGCAGACAATTGTTGTAAACAAAAAATCTTTATCAGGATACGACGATAATCGCTTTATACTAAGTGACCACATATTAACACATCCTTTTGGCCATAAAAGTCTTCGTGAAGAAATGTTCTTCAAAATGATCGAGCAAGATCCCGATTGGCGTTATGACAGCGACTACGAAATCGAAACAGAGACAGCACATACTCCACCAGTCACTCACAACATTGAAGCAGACACACACGCACAAACTCAAGCCCTCCCGACCCAGGATTCAACCAACGAAATTATAGCGAGGATGAATTTAATGAAAATGTGGTAGATTTTGACAATTTGTCAGAGTTTTCAGACAGTGGTTCTTCTACGGACGAAGCTTGCGATGGATTTATTTTAGTCAAGCGATAGAAGAGTCAGATAGCAGCCCCCAACCTCCAATCACACTTGATGAACAACCACCAGCCAACCTCCCAATAACAATTGAACAACAAAATCTGCAAGATGAACCACCAACGAAGAGAAGACGAGCAAGAATCATTGAAAGTACTAGCGAAGAGGACTGAAGAACCAGAGGGGTTGAACTGCCACATCGTGTGACAGAGCACAGTTCTTCCTGCCATATCAGACTGTATCAAAATTCGTTTTTGCAACAAAATTTGTGTCGCAGTCAACTTATTAATTCAGCTTTTCCGCTGCCATACATGCAGGGTTTCTCTAATTATTGTTTTACACCTAATAAAAGTCAGATAAAAGAACCGGATTTTTGGAAAAAATAGTTCCTACCCAAAAATCCGGTCCATAAATTTTTTTTCATACTTAGTTGTTGCGCAGGGTGATGTGTAGTTGCCCGCTTGCACCCACTTGAACAACTCGATCTTGATTGTTGAAAACTGCTGGATTCCTACACTTTCCACAGTGGCAAATGTTCAAGTCAATGACACTTCTGTTGAAACAAAACACCACCCGACGTAGGTTTCTGATTTTTGCTTTCGAAAAAACAAAATTTTCTCAGTTCCCCACACTTAATTTCTTGATGATTAAGATAAAATGCTCCAAGTTTAAATAGAAAGCTTTATTTTAGTGATTACGGTTCGAAAAGGAACTTAGTGTGGGTTTTTTGGTTTTAACAAATTTGATATTAACAAAGTTTTTTTGAAAACTTACATGAGTAGTAACTTTCCTGAACCATTGGAATTGGATTTCAACTGACTCGTGAAGTTGTCTGGAGTAACTAACTATTGGAGTTTCGGCAAAATCTATAAAAAAATCTATGGATCCATTTTTGGTTTCATTAAATTGGAACGTCCGCCCCCCCCCCCGCGCCCCTGAACAAAACCGACAATCGTTTTTTTTATTGGGTTTACTGACATTTATTTTGCGACTGAAAAAAATGACAATTTGAATGATGACTTGATCTCTAAACCAGAATGCGTACCTGGAATCTGAAAGAAAATCTTCGAAAGAAGATTTTAATGTAGTATAGCTAATCCGCACTGATGACGCTTCCAATGAAGTAGAGCTGATCTGTGTCGGAACTACTGAGACCAATTCTGTATTAAAAAAAGTTGGCTAAAAGAGGTTTCTCAATGATATCTTAGATGTTTCGAAAAATTCAACTGTGAAATTGCCAAAGGGCTTTTGTTTTTTTTGTTGCTACGTTCTTTTATTTCTATTTAAAGGTCTTGAAAACGTTCTGAAGCCTTGATGTAAACTTTATTGCAAAAATAAAAATTTATTTTTGAAACCACCATAAAATTAGATGTTCAGTTTGTTTCCACCACTCTCTGTCCTCAAAAAGCACTACAAAACTAGCCAACTTTTTTATGAACTCACGGTTGCGATTGACAATCTCCAATCAAGGGATAAGATTTCGAAGCAAAATACTATTAACTGTAACTGTTAACAAACCTATATGGGAAAGGCAAGTTTCAAAAAAGAGACCAACTGCGAAATTATGATAAAATTACAATGATAAATGCTAGAATTGTTCAATGTCTGGATCACCAATAGTTAGCCACAATATTCTATTTGATTGGTTACATCTGTTACGAGACCTCGTTTTTTTAAACAAAAATGTTAGAAAAACAAACTTTCCCGGTTCCTCTGAAACCCTTTGTCTTGTTCCCCCAATCTTAAATTTTTGATCTGCCGGCAAATTTTTCTAAGATCTTGCCGCTAAATTTTGGGGGGTGGGGGCAAAAAGCCGAAAATTCAGGACATTTTTGTCTAAAAATTGGGTTAGGTTTTGTTAAAATCGGATAAATGAACACTCATTTCCGCTCAATTACTGTATAAAAGCAACAATACGAGGTATATTTCGCTGTAAATTAAGCTCATACTAACGCGTCTGTGTCTAGCAACGCGGAGAATTTGGCGGGAAATTAGCACCGCTGCAAAATTTGCACAAAGAATAAGAACTGGTTTCAAATGGACGAATTAACATTTAGACGAATGAAATAATAATATAGCACCAAAATATATTGAAAAAGTTATTAAATATCCTAAAAAACAGGGGGGACAATTTTGGTAATGAGTCATCTTTTTTTTCCTTTTAGGTCATTGTCCGGAATCGCGTTGCAAAAAGTGTTCGTCCCCCCCCCCCCTCCGTTGTTCCTCTAGTCAGTTCTTTTTACTACTCTCGTGGAGTCTTAGGTCATTTTTCCTGTTGTCTGCAAATTATGCAGGTTTAGTACAACAGTTTCTGAAGTGCTTCTTAGGCTCTGCCTAATAGACAACGCCAATGCAGAAGTACCCAATACTGAATCACCGCAAATCTCAGAATGTTTTCACTCGTTTTTGAATGTATTCCTTTTCTACTTGACGACATTATTTTAAGGGTAAAAATTTTTGCTCGGATTTTATATTGATCATTAAAAAATTACAGTTGGTTTTTACTGTTAATAATAATAATTGTGGTTTCTGCGTAATCGCAGCAGAACAACATTAGGCCTACAGTAGCCTGTTTTCAGCTGCCTTTTTTCTTATGATTCCCCATATTTCAGACTGTTCTTTTTATGAGCAGCATTGCTCTATTTTGGTGACTATAGCCACTTTTTTTGGCGTCTGAAACCTTCACGTGGTACCATCATTGCAGCCAACATTGGTCAGGCTATTGTCAACCTCAAGCTATGGTTAAGTAAGAGCTCATCATCACACCGAAAGCTTCACGGAGGCATGGGATTGAACTCTCAATCATTGGCGTGTGAACCACACACCTCACCTCTCGGCTATCACGCCATACTGTTGCCGCACTATGTTGGAACAATGTGTGTGTGTGTGTGTGTGGGGGGGGGGTCCAAGTGCGTTTTTACAACTGTAGCAGTGCTACATACTATACGAAAACTCAAACATTTTAGTGCTCTATAATTGAATTCTTTTGTGCTATTGCATTAGTATATGTCGACATAGTCAATCAACCAATATGCTCAATAAGGAAAAGTAATTCACTTCATAGTGAAATTTCGTTGCTCTGCTTGCTGAGTAAAAAAGAGTTTTTATTCAACCTCTTACACAGGGAGTCCTTCCCGAAAAGATTTACCAAACAGTGATCTGGTATTTATTTCTGTCTTGAATACAAGGCTTGAATAATTGTAATATACGAGAAGACTGAAAAATGCAAAAAAAACTATAAATGACTTTTGTTCTTGATTGAGCGTAATGCTGTAATACAACAGCCTGGTTTTCAACGTTTTGCTGAATACTTCCTGAATTCTTTTTATAGACAAATCAGTTTAGGGCTAGAAACTGAACTGTGCCCCAAAATTAATAGGTGGTTTAAAAAATGTTAAAAATGCGAAACCATAAATGTCTCAGCAATGCTTAGTATTTCAGCTTGAAATTAAAATCAAATTTTTCACACTCTAAATAATGTATAGGTAAATTTACCTGAACAGTGTGCAGGTAAGGCCAAGTGCAGGTAAAATTTACCTGCACAATTTTCCCCGGAATTGCTTACCTTATTCAGGATATTTACCTGCAATTTTTTTTGTGATTTTAAGGTATCAATTTGAAGGAAAATTTTTACAGGAAAACTGAGTTTGAAAATAAAATTCGTAGCTTTTCTTTTCAGATAGCAAAGACAATTCCATAAAGCTTCCCTATGATTTTTCCAAGGATGGACTGAAGTGAACAAAAAATTTAAAATATTTATCATTAACAAATTTTCATTTTCGTTTTTAAAACATTTTGAAGATTTCCTAAATTGCTCTGGGACTTTTCTTGGACTGGAAGTTACTATTGGAAATAAATGAAAAAAATGGTGAACAATGAATATAATTTTGTTGACTGAACTGAAAAAATTTAATCTTCCACTCTGCAAAAACACATTTAAACCAGAAACTGCAAACTCGGCTAGTTCCAAGCCTCCCCTGCTCTAAAGAAAAAATTGTTTTGGCAAATGGAAGACTGAGAATTTAATACATACCACTGAAAGTTATTCTGCACACTGAAGTCAGGCTGACTAGAAAAGTTGGACAATACTTATTTTTAAAAATTGGTGGAAACGTGCATGAAAATCGCCATTTATTCGGTTCTGGGAGTAATTGCAAGGTACTGTGTGTGAGAATACTGGCTCAAAATGCTGTCATCTTAGAAGAAATGGAAAAAAAATGACGCAGGAATACTTGTTTCCAGGAGATATTTTTCGCTGCATTATGTATTGCTGTTGTAGAAATGGTGTTCTCATGGTCCTAAACATCGTTTTTTCCCTACCAACTACTTCAGACTTGCATAACGTGGCATATAGTAGGCCCAAGTGAGCTGATAGATGAATTGAAACATCATCTGGTTTTTCGCCGATAACTCAAACACCAAAATTTACATAAGCTCTCGGGAGAATTTAACGTAACAGAAATCCGAAACAACCTCTAAAAAAACTTGACTCGAAGAAACCTATTAATTGAGTCATGTCAATTACAACTAGGGATTTATAGGTTTGGACTATTATAACATGTAAAAATTCATCAGTATGAGCACTGCAAGGCACAACAGAATCTGAGCCTCTTGATCCTTTTTGGGGTAATTTGGATCAATGAGAAGAAAACAGAATTCATGAGGCATAATCTAACAATCGCTTATAACGTGCAAATAACTAATCACGTAAGGGTAAATTACCTGCAAATTTAAGGTAAATCGTGCAGGTAAAATTACCTAAAATTTTTACTGTTCAGGTAAATTGCAGGTAAAATGTGCAGGGGGACTACATGCACATTTCAGGTAAAATTACCTGCATTTGCAGGTACGTGCAGGTACCGTGCAGGTACTGGGCAGGAACGCCAAAATACATGCACAGTTCAGGTAAATTTACCTGCATTTTTAGGTAAATTTACCTGCACATTTTTTAGAGTGCACAAAGTTTTAAGCGTGAACAGGTTCATTGGTTCCAAATCTTGCTTTTACAAATTTTAACTGATTGTTAAGATTGTTTGATAAGCAGAAGGTATTACGGGTAGAAAATTGAGAGTGAAAATCAGCATTTAGCCTTTCAAAAACGGTTTTAGCCTTCCTCTTTCAAAAAAAGAAGACTCCGCGAGACTTTTATACGGTTATTCACTAATTAAGTTTTCTTTAGTTTCAGCTCAGTTACCGTTAAAATTTATCGGGAGAACAATCACAAGTATATATTATTGCCCTAAAAAACTGTTTAGCAGGCAACTAGCCGAATGCACGAATTGAAGAGAAATCTAATGTTATAATTTAGATTGGAATAGCTTGAAAATGTCGCACAAGACTAAAAATACCACATATGTAATATTGAATAAATATCTAAAAGCTTCAAACTGTAATATATTCCTATTGACTTCAACTACATTAATATTACGCAAAATTGTTTACTAATTTTTCGACTTGAAATCAGTCTGATAGTTGTTAAATTATTTGGACGCAAATAGTTTCACGCTAAAATTTTAACGCATTAAATTAAAGTCATTCTTATAACTATGTAACCGGTAGTCTTTTTATTTCATGTGGACCATGATCTGCATCACCAGAAGCCCTGTTAACTCAAAGAAAATTCTTCTTAAAACAAAAAGTTCGTTTGCTCAGAGACTCATATGTTTTTGCACAACCGCAGATATCAATTTTTGTTGTTTTAATTTTTGCAAATAGCATTCTTGTCCAAATGACATGCCGAATCCAGTCCTAATAAGTCATGAAAATTCGCTCCGCAATGTTAGCGTTTACATGGTATCTTTTGCTTCTATTCACAAATGTTTTCAACAATTTGAGGAGATTAGAGAATTCACCACTGAGAAGAAGTAGGTTAATTCCATATTGCTAAAAAGTGAGAAAAACCCACCAATTTGCGCAAGTTGATTTCAAACTCAAAACATGGTTTAAAAATCTGAAAATCTGCATAGGAAAGACAGTTGATTTTTTTCCTGCGGTGTTTTCCATAGACTTTCCACAGACCCCCCTCCCATGCTGGGCAGATTTCAATTTTTCTGTTGTTATCAGAAGGATAATGAGCCTGCGACATTGAACTTCAAATCTTATTCAGTGCGGATTCAGAACAAGAGCAGAACTTGGATCACTGTTTAACCATAGATCATCTAATAAAAAGTGATATTTGCTGAGTTAAAAATTTCCAAAAACATTTCAGTCACTTTCTCTGCGATAAAAAATTTGTGTTGATAACGTACCACAAAACCAACGTAAAACTATGTCGTTGGATTATAGTGCCAAATTTCATAATGATTTCCAAAGTGCTTCAATGTCAAAGTGCAATTAATTATAAACTAAAAATTTAAAAATGGCAGCCAAAATGAATTTTAATGAGGCAGCCGATCACTAGTTTTGTTCCGATAGATTTGTGTGAAGTACAACGGGGGCCATAGATTCGTAGCCTAGCCATTGTCAACAATTACTTTTGTTTGATTAAAATTCACCTTTCTTCATTTTTGTTTGCTCTGATTTTTAATAAAACGCAAACTATCGTTACACAACTAATATTGGTTTGAGAATTTTGCACACATTCCATTTAGAGTGGGTTAATTGGATCAAAAAATTATCTGGCGAAAAATTAAATGTACCAGAAAATATGGATCAGAAAATTATCTGGTGAAAAATGGATCAGAAAATTATCTGGTGAAAAATTAAATGTACCAATTAAGATGACTCCAAGAAAAAAAACGAAAGTAAAAAACGAGACGATTGAGAGGCAAAAGTTTACTGGATTATTAATCAACCAAATTAACCAAATCAAACGTATTTACTACTAAAAAGAGATCAGGAAATTTTCAGTGAAACTGAGTATTTGAGAAATGGAATTTTTTGCTTCATAGATAAGTGATCAAGTAATTGTTTGTACTGCAATTTTCAGGCTGTAGAACATAAGAAATTTTCATAAGTAGATACTGCGAGTAAGTTAGATAGTTTGGGTCAACTTAGACACGCTAATTAGGTGTTTGAAGCAAGCGTTCTTTTCTAAAGGGTTATTGTTTTTTTGAAAGCGCCAGAGAGGGGAGTTGAGTGATATATCTTAAACAAACAAATTAATGAACAAAAGCATATTGACCTGTCAAAATTTTTTGATTAAATAGTGAAGTTGTATTTGTGCATCAGGCCACAGTCGAAATGATTGATTTAAAAGTAAACTAGGGAGCGAACCTTTGAAATGAACTAGATACTTTGAACAGAATTAGATTTTCAATTGGAAGCAAATCAAAGTGTGATTTTGAATTGGCAAAAAAATAGTGGGAACACCCCAAACCTGGTACCCCTCAAATCTTTAAGTTATATTCATCGTTGGACTCTGAAATTTTGTGGACTTGATCCACTAATGATTCTCCATATATAATAGGGAGGCGCGGCCGAATACATTTTTCTGATTTCTTGTTTTTAACACCGGAAGTGGTGTTATTCGAAATTTCTTTCGATATTTTAAGTAAAAGTTTGATAGTTTGTGGTTGAAATAACGGCATAAACTAGTCGTAATAGTTTTTAATTGTGCAGTATTATATTGGGTGATTATGGGAATGGTTTAGAAAGTTGTGGAAGAAATTTATTGGATTTTTTAAATAAGAAAAAGCAATTTATCAGTTTTCCGAAATACCCTGGGAACAAAATTTGTTCGACCCCCCAAGAATGGCAAGGAGTTATTGGTTGATAAGCAATCGTCAATGGGGACGAACCTCTAATGGTCCTCTATTGGGGTTATAATTTCCAAGCCAATCAGACCACCCACCCTCCATCTATTAACACCGGAAGTTAATGTGAACTGACGGTTCTCATGTTTTTTTAATGTGAAATATCACTGTTTGACTGAAAATTAATGATATGAATCAGTCGCAATGTCATGCATGCATGAACTAAGGTTTTGTATGATCATGGGAACGGTTTAAGAAGTAAAATGGAGACTTTTGAGAATATTGGTAATTGTTGCAAGAAGGTTGTTAGCACCTAAATTGAAATAGTATTTTTTTCGAAAAACTGAAGTCGGTTTGACCTGAAATTTGATGAATATACTAATTTGGGTGAAATGAATCCAGTTTTGATGTCGGATTTGACCCCACACCAATTTGCACGGAACTAGCGCACGCCCGTGCTATGGGACGTAAAATTTTAATTGCTCGTGGAGTATTGGTAGCAGACCTATGAGTTTTGGAGGGTTAGTGTAACTTTTCAAGGGATTTCGATTGGTGAAATTTTTAACCCTAGATTTTTATCCAAAATTTTTAACCCTAGATTTTTGAAAACCAAAAAATACAAAATTTATGTCCCCCAAATGACCTTGAAATTGTAAAAATATGATAAACCAGGACAGCTAGCGACAAAAAATACCAACACCGGTCAATTTTGTCGAACTCGGAGTTTTCGGGTTTCGGCACCCACAACTCGTTAAAAATTTTCAAATTGCAAACAAATCGGAAGCGCTGATCCGTTGGCCATGAAACTTGGCAGGCAAGTTGGTGGCACCCTACATTTACTAGTAATTTTTACCCAAAGAAGTTTTGACCTTTATTTTGCGAGTTATTAAGTTTGTAATTTTGAGGTTGTCCGGTTTTTTAATGAAAAGTGTGCATGGTCATTCCTCGTATTCTATTAAGAGTTAGGTCATGAAATTTTGTGGGTAGGTGCACCTGTGAGAGGACTTTCGATGACAATAATTAGTTTTTATCAACTTGTGCACGAATCTCGGATGATTGACCCCTGATTGACCCCCAAAGGTCAAATTTTTGAGAGCTTTCAGAAACAATAGATTTTCGGGAGTTTTTAACTGGGGAATTGAATGAAATTTTGAGAAAACTCAGAATAACAATTGCTCTTAGCTTTGGGGGTTGAGATTGATTATTTATCCAACACAGGAAGTTTGACAGGGATTGATTGCAGCTAGTTAATTTGATAACGTGAATAGAGGCAGAAGAATTTTTTAGAGCAAAGTTCAATGTTTACCAAGCAAACACTGATTGATATGTCAAGTGCACTTATGAGATAAAGCGGAGTGGATTGTTTACATAAGAGTTCAAAGGTCGTGCAGTTAAGATAAGGAGAAATTCGAACAATGATTGGTAGCAATGGAAACAACAGAGCTTAACTTGATATTGGTTTGTTTGCATAGCAAACAAAGCCTTCCTACAGAATGTGACAGATTTCAAATGTAGGTTGCAATATTTACTAAAGAGAAAAAAGTTTGTTTGCTTAAGATATGAGCGAATTGATTGAATATAAATGGAAGTGACACGCAGACAAAAAAAAAGAGAGTCGAAGCGATTTGTTGAGACAGAGAAGAAGTTGGACACAGGAGAGTTTTTGCACAAGCCAGAGAAAGTATTTGGTTTAGGGGGACTAAACTTCAAAAGAAAGTGTGAAAAGCAGAGACGAGACTGAGAGTTTAGTGAGACTGAACTCTAGAAGTTTGTATTTTCAAGACCAGTTGGTATACTGTGGGCGCTTTTGGTTTAGTTCATTTTGGACGTGAACCACGGTTACTGTTATTATTATTTTAATTAATATAGTATAATAGTATTTTAATAATAGTAATTTTCTTACAATTGTTATCCATATAAAAAGAATTGATATTACGAGCCCCATTGTGAATTAACTTATTTCAAGGCAATATAATTTGCAACAGCATACAAGAGTGGAAGAGGGGAAATAACAGTGTAACAAAGTAACGCTCGGTTCACCAATTCACAATCTTTGGTTTATTTTATTTGATCGATCTTCTGGGCGACAGAGTCCCCTCACCGTTGAGCCTAGCAGAAATTCAAAAGACGACAGTGGCGCTCCTGGGTGGGCTTCATTTTTTTGTTAATTTTTGCTGTCAATTTTTTTCCAATGAGTTGGAGAACATGCGAAACTTTTCGTCGGAGAAACTGCTGAGAGCGCAACAAAAGTTTATCAATTGGTGAAGCCTTTTACTTCACGAGGCTACGACGAAGATTGGGAAGATTGGCATGCATTTTATTTGAGCACTGGCTTGAAGCTGGGATGGACGGAAGAAGAGATGATGAAGTTATTGCCTATAAAATTGTGTGGGTGGGCCGTGAATGCAGTAAGTGATTTACCAAGAGGTTATTGGCGGTCGACTCCAGGGAAGCAAGCAAGGACACTGACCGAGACGCTGTATCATTTTGACATTCGACTGTCTGACAATCCAATTTTTTATGAGCGAAGCTACAATTTGTTTGTTAGAGGGAAAGCGGGAAATAGGGCGGATTTTTTTGAAACCAGTGATACTGTGGATCAGAGATCGCGACAGCAGTGTTCTCAAGGGCAAGTGATCGATACAAATAGAAGCTGTATCTGAAACATAGAAGGTTAAAAACGATAAAACAGCAGGTGAACGATGTAATTTTGCACAGTTGGAAAAAGAGCTGATGTAATGGGTGTAATTGCAATTGAATGAAAGTCAGCTTAATGGTAGTGTTTCCGTCTAACCAACGGATGAGCATCAAGGGGAAAGCGCTGGAACTGACAAAACAGGGAAATCCGATCAAAATTCAATGGCTACAGTGTTGCACAGTTGGGTTCATGATGATCAACAGCCTAGGAGTGAGGAGTCTAGCATATTTTCGATGGAAGTTGAGCAAAAAGTGGAGAGAAGGATTGCATCACGATTTCGGGAGATTGCAAAACTGCTGATGGAGAACAAATCGTTGAGCTGGAAAGAGAGGTGGAGCCGTTTGGAGGCACCAAAACAGCAGTCGTGGCAGGCTTACAGGAGAAATGGCAGCTAGAGTGGAAGAAGATGTGGACATCCATTCAAGCATAAGAGGAAGAAGATTTTCATGTACAGGTGCACGAGTGTATGATGACAGGGACGTTAACAGCTATGTTATTTACGCAATTGTTGTCTACAATGTATCAATCTATTTTATTAGGACAATTTGATCAAGCACTTTAGCTTTAGATTTTTTTTAAAAAAAGAAGATTTAGGGAAATGGGAAATGTGTAGTTTTGATAGATCTATTTTTAGATTTGTTTTTTTTTACTTTAGTGATTTTGGGGTTCCCGGGGAGGATGTATCTCAGAGGCAATAGAGTTTGATCAAAAATCAATGTTGATTCATTAGTTAGAATATGTTAAAATGTCAAAATGCGAAAGTGTTTTCATATCTGATTTAATCAACCGCTATTCAAATTTTGGTGTAGTTAGTTTATATATTTACAGGATCTAAACCTAAGTGAGTCAGTTCGCCTATTCGACTATTGTTAAGGTACGTAGGAGTATACTAATCTGGTGAAAGGAAAACGGCTTGAAAGTATTCGGGAGAATAATAATCTGGGATGGAGGAGTGTAGAACGTAAGAAGTTTTCATAAGTAGATACTGCAAGTTGTATAATTTAGGTCAATTTGGACGCGTTAATCAGGTGTTTGAAGTAAGGTTTTTTTTTCTAGAGGGTTATTGTTTTGAAGGCGCCCTAGAGGGGAGTTGAGTGATATATCTTAAAAAATAACAAACTAAAGAACAAAATCATATTGAACTGTCAAATTTTAATTAATAACTAATGAATTTGTTTTTGTGCGTTGAAATGATTGATATAAATTTAGAAGTAAACTAAAGAGCAATCATTTGTAGTGAACTAGATACTTTGAACTGAATTAGAATTTCAATTTGAAGTAAATCAAAGTGTAATTTTGAATTTGCAAAAATAGTGGAAACCCCAAACCTGGTACCCCTCAACTCTTTAAGTTATTTTCATCGTTGGACTCTAAAAACTTGTGGGCATGAGCCATTAATGATTTTCCATATTTAATAGGGATGCGCGGCCAAAAACATTTTTCTGATCTTTTATTATTAGCACCGGAATTGTTGTTATTCGAAATTTCTTCCGATATTTTAAGTAAAAAATAGGTAGTTTATGGATGAAATAACGGCAAAAACTAGTCGTAGTAGTATTTAATTGTGCAGTATTGTATTGGGTGATCATGGCAATGGTTTAGAAAGTTGTGGAAGAAATTCATTTGAATTTTTAAAAAAGAAAAGGCAATTTATCAGTTTTTCGAAATACCCTTGGTACATAATTTTTCCGACCCCCCTGGGATTCGAAGGAGTTATTGGTTGATGACCAATCATCAATGGTGAGGAACCCCTAATGTTCCTCTAATGCGGGTATAGTTTTCAGGATAATCAGAACACCCACCGTCCATATATTAACACCAGAATTAATGTGATTTGAAGGTTTCTTAGGTATTATACTGTGAAATGTGACTGTTTGACTGAAAATTAGTGGGATGAATCATTCGCAATGTCATGCACGCATGAACTAAGGTTCTGTATGATCATGGGAGGGTTTAGGATATAAATTGGCGATTCTTGAGAATATTGGTAGTTGTCGCAGGAAGGTAGTTTGCACCTACATTGAAATAGTTTTTTTTCAAAAAATTGAAGTCGGTTTGACCTGAAATTTGAGGAATAGACTATTTTGGGTGCAAGGAATCCAGTTTTAATGTCGGATTTGACCCCACACCAATTTGCACGGAACTGGCGCACGCCCGTGATATGGGACGTAAAATTTTAATTGCTCGTGGAGTATTGGTAGCAGACCTATGATTTTTGGAGGGTTAGTGTAACTTTTCAAGGGATTTCGATTGGTGAAATTTTTAACCCTAGATTTTTATCCAAGATTTTTAACCCTAGATTTTTGAAAACCAAAGAATACAAATTTATGGCCCCCAAATGACTTTGAAATGGTAAAAATTTGATAACCCAAGACAGTTAGTGACAAAAAAATACCCAACCTGGTCAATTTTGACGAACTCAGATTTTTCGGGTTTCGGCACCCACAACTCGTTAATGATTCTCAAATTGCAAAAGAATCGGAACTGCTGATACGTAGGTCATGAAGCTTGGCAGGCAAGTTGGTGGCACCCTATATTTACTAGAAATTGTTACCCAAAGAAGTTTTGACCATTATTTCGCGAGTTTTTAAGTGTGTAATTTTGGGATCGTCCGGTTTTTTAATGAAAAGTGTGCACGGTCATTACTCGTGTTTTATTAGGTAATGAAATTTTGTGGGTAGGTGCACCTGTGAGAGTACATTCTATGACAAAAATTAGTTTTCATCAACTTGTGCACTAATCTTGAATCATTGACCCCTGATTGATCCATACAGTTCAAAATGTGGGATCTTAGGAATATTATTCTTATCGGGAGTGTTTAACTGGGGAATTGCATGAAATGTTGCGAAAACTCAGAATAACAGTTGCTCTTAGCTTTGGGGGTTGAGATTAGTTATTTATTCAACACATAATGTTTGACAGGGATTGATTGCAGCTAGTTAATTTGATAGCAGATATAGATGAATAAGAGTTTTTTAGAGCAAAGTTTAATGTTTACCAAGTAAACATTAATTGACATGTCAAGTGCATCTATGAGATAAAGCGGAGTGGAGTTGTTTACATATGAGTCTAAAGGTCATGTACTTAAGATAAGGAGAAAGTTGAACAATGATTGGTAGCAGTTGAATGACAGAGCATAATTTGATATTGGTTTGTTTGCATAGCAAACAAAGCCTTCCTACAGAATGTGACAGATTTCAAATGTAGGTTGCAATATTTACTTAAGAGAAAAAAAGTTTTTTTGCTTAAGATATGAGCGAATTGGTTGAGTATAAATTGAAGTGACACGCAGACAAAAAAAAGAGAGTCGAAGCGATTTGTTGAGACAGAGAAGAAGTTGGACACAGAAGAGTTTTTGCACAAGCCAGAGAAAGTATTTGGTTTAGTGGGACTAAACTTCAAAAGAAAGTGTGAAAAGCAGAGACGAGACTGAGAGTTTAGTGAGACTGAACTCTAGAGGTTTGTATTTTCAAGACCAGTTGGTATACTGTGGGCGCTTTTGGTTTAGTTCATTTTGCTCTCCTACAGAAGCTCTCCCACAGAATGTGACAGATTTCAAGTGTAGGTTGCAATGCTTATTACTTAAGAGATTAAGGTTTGTTTGCTTAAGATAAGAACTTATTGGTTGAGTAGAAATTGAAGTGACACGCAGAGAGAAGAGAGAGGGTCAAAACGATTTGAGGAGACACAGCCGAAGTTTGACACAGGAGAGATTTTTGCAGAAACCAGAGAAAGTATTTGGTTTAGTGGGACTAAACTTTAAAAGATAGTGTGAAAAGAAGCAGAGACGAGACTGAGAGTTTAGTGAGACTGAACTCTGGAAGTTTGTAATTGCAAGACCAGTTGGGATACTGTGAGCATTTTTGGTTTAGTTCATTTTAGAAGTGAACCACGGATACTGTTATTATTATTATTTTAAGTACTATTATAAATTGTCTTAAGTTTGTCCTTTCCATTGATGCGCAAGTAATTTTCTTCATTTGTTTTCCATATAAATAGAATTGATATTACGAGCCCCATTGCGAACTAACTTATTTCAAGGCAATCTAATTGGCAGCAGCATACAAGAGTGGATGAGGGGAAATAGCAGAGTAACAAAGTAACGCTTGCTTCACCAATTCATAACCTTGGGTTTATTTTATTTGATCGATCTTCTGGGCGACAGTCCCCTCACTGTTGAGCTTAGCAGAAATTCAGAAGACGACACAGGCACCACGGCCATGCCTCAGCTGCTCATGGTACTTGGTGTGAAACTATCACTTCTGCTATTTTTGCATCAGGTCAGGTCAAGGCTCTCTTTAACGTCAGCTCTTTCTAATTGAACTTCTTTTCACCAAGATTTACATAGATAATTATCATTGGTTATCTTTGTAGAAGTGTGGTGACTTTTGCTGTGAATTTCACCACTAAATTCAACGCAATTCACCGCACTTTATCTAAATATTCGTTGCCACCGTATTTTTAACATATTTTAGCGCTAGAGTTTTGACCCGGAAAAATTTGATAGGTCCCAAAAATGGAAATATGTCGTTAGCAACACTAATTTCGTAGCCCAAGACGTTAATCCTCTTTCAAAAATAACTGATCAAGACTTGAAACTCGCTCCCGTCTGATAATGAATCAATTTTAAAAGTGCGACGAATTTGACCTCCGTTTTTTTATAAACTTATTCATAACCAAACCATGCATATGCTGCAGAATTTGCACAGCCTTTCAGCAGACTGCATTAATAAATATTGTAGGTCAAGGTCACTTTATAAGATTCGGGAAACATTAAAGCAAAAACGCCCATAGATAGCGATAAGATTTGTTAACATACAGACTTGAAAACAGCCGATAAAGTTATAAAAAATGGAAAAACTTTGAGCCTAATACTGTGACGTGTCACAATTTTGTGTAACAAGTTTTGTTTCAATTTGGCAACTGTTTAAATGGGCTTAACCTCAACTAGTTTTACATTTTTGTAATAGATTTCACATTGTTCGTTTTGTTTAGAGATAACAAACTAAATACGAAAATGTTGAAATTGCTAGTTGTATACAGTATTGCATTTCTGTTGACGTCCTATGGTATTAGCAAAACGGTGAGTTTGTTTACTTTATTTGGTTGTTTATTCACGCTTTGTTGATTTTTCAGTTCTTTTTCTGTTTCAGAATGCGCTTCTTGGTAGACGGGTAAGTTTGAATTTTAACGTTTAAGCTTATTTGCATCTTAATTTTCATTTTAATGAAAGCTTTCAATCAGATCGTGAACTTAATTCATTACATAAGCCCCAGTTGCCTGATTTTTTACCCATTAGGACCATAGGCAAAAAGCATTTGGTTCACAATCAAGCTCAATACTGAAATATTTATAGTTTATCCCAGTGAAACGAAACTTGATGCGCCTTGCAAGATCTCGATAATTCTTGCAAAACTTGAAACATCTTGTCAAGATCTTGATCGGCAAAAATTTCTTGGATGACCTTGATAAAATCTTGACAATATCTTATTGACATAGCAAGAATAGCTTGAAAAAAATATATTTATTTTTTGGGTTTGAAAACTTGATCAAGAGCTGGTTGTTTAAACTTGAATTTATCTACATATGAATGGAGCGTTCAAGTTTAAACAACCAGCTCTTTATCAAGTTTTAAAACCCAAAAAATAAATATGTTTTTTTTTCAAACTCCTTTTGATATCGCCCTTGGGTATTATTATTGGCAAATTAATTGCGATGTTGAGAAGAATTTATCTTCTCAAAGATTTTTTCCGTGATCGTTCTATATTGAAATACCTTTGCGTTGATTTTGTCTAAAGGAGCGAAATTATGTTTTTTTGTGAAATATGATTGCAGTAAACAATGTATGCACCCCTTATGATTATGCCACAATCGTTAGAACGGTGTTGTATTTTTAGGAATCTGTGCCAATGGAGAAACTGAAAGAACTTGAAAAACAACTGGAAATGGAGCAAAGGAATGATATCAAAAGGAGATATCTTCACTCCAACAGCAAAAGGAACGCATAGATAAAAAACAGCACGGGTTGCCAACACAAAATTAATTTAAAACCAACTCAATATTGTCATTATTTTAAATCAGAATATAATTTTATCAACTTTTCTCATTTTCTTATATTGTTTAAGCTGTTTTATCGGATGTAAAAAATTAAAGTTTGGCAATTATTGACGGAGCTAACCTCTTTCTGCCAGACTGCCCAATAGATTTTAACAGCTCTTTCATTTTTCATCTAAAGTTTTTTCGGTCAAAAATGAATATGATGGCTACTGCTGCGATTTTTTTTGTCCGAACTCTA
>NC_134482.1:12314844-12364844 GCF_964194025.1 Convolutriloba macropyga
AATAAAACAATCTACTCTAGAGGACCTATGAGACCTGTGGCTACCAGAATATGACTACCAGAAAAGACGGCAATAAAAATCAAATAGTTGCAAATATTAATTACGACTAAAACTACGTGTCCATTTTTTTGAAAACCACTAATAACTAAATCAAAATGGCATCAGGAAAAGTTTGTTCTAAGAAACTTAACAGGTACTTTTTTGGAACAAAATATGGGACTTTTCTTCAATGCGACTTGGCAACAAGTCGACTAGAAATGAGCAAAAGGGGCAACGTTTATTCAAACGTTGCTTTTTTTTAAAAAAAGAATTAAATTCGAACTGATTAGAAACATTACGCATCAACTGAAATCATTGAGAGTGTCTTTTATACCTCAAAAGAGAGCGACTGAGGCCTTTGATTATGCCCAAAAAATTATGCCCGAAAGAAAAATTATGCCCGAAAACGATGTCCCCCCAATCAATTACAAATTAAGCTGATCACTAAACAAAAAATTTTCGTTTGCATTTTTTACAGTTGAAAACATTTATAAATCAAATGACGCCCATTATTCTGATATTGTGAAAAAAAAAAACAAAAACTTACAAAAAAGGGCAAATATGCAAAGCTCAGGAAAATTATTTTTATGAAAACTGGTTGTTGCTAGAAGAAAGACCATTCGAGGAAAACAAAACCGTCATGAATAGCAAATTATTTTTCGATAGATAAATGATGTGAATTGTATATAGAGATGCTTAGCTACAGTTTAACAGAAATAAAATTGGCAGATCTCAAAAATTTATCATTTTTCTTTATTAAAAACAAATATTTACAAAATTCATAGCCAACAAAAGCTTCCGAATAAAAGAGTAGGCAGTTTGTCTTGGAAAACTAATCGCGACTGTTATTAATGAGACTAAATCATAAGACTATAAAATAAAATTAAATACAAGCTGAACTAATAAGTTTTGCAAACAAATTTACGAAACCACAGTTTTGAAGCCATTAAATTTATAAGATAATAACCAGAGAATATAACATCTTCATTTGCGTCTCCTTTGATCATCATAACGTCTTATTGTAAATCGAATATCACAAAATCACAACAAAAAGAACCACAAAAACTGAAAAGTATCTAAACTTCACAAAATTGTTCTGAAACAAATTGGCCGAGCCCTGAAGACATCATCGTTTAAGCAGCACAAAAATTATTGTTTGGTCTAACAAAATATTAAAAAGAGCTCTAAATAACGAGGCTAATTTACGAAAGTGATACAACATTCAAATTCGAAAAAAACTACAACAAAAATTTTTGAAGAATACTATTACTCTTTTTTTTATTCGAAAGTCAAAACAACCATTAGCTATTTACCGATATCAGTTATTGAGTTCATTTCTTTATCTATAGTTGGCCACTGAAACCTTTAATTACACAATATTTGGCATATGAAAACAGAAATTAACAACAAATAAAGGGCAATAATAAAAAACTCTTTCAATTTCTGCAAGAGAACGGTGTCGCAGCCCTTCAAACTATATGTTAGGAAAACAAAAAATATGTTCAGCTTCAATTGTTGTAAAAGTTTGTTCAGTTAGATTGTTGAATAATTTGACCATTACTACAAAAGAAACAAAAACAACAGCAAAAATGGGCAATTATGAACAAAAATTCGAAAATTATGTCTGAAAACTCGTAGTACCGAAAGCAAGAAAATCTTCTTTTAAAACAATCGACCACAAAATTAGATTGTTTTCTATAAGGAGGAAAAGTTGACCTGTACTTACTGAGATAAGCAAAAGGTTCACTAAAAAAATTTAAAAAATTGATTTCAAAAAATCACAGAAATTTCCTCAAAACAAATACATTCAATAACATAAGAGACATTAGGTAACAACCGAATGAATAGAAAAGGTTCACTTGCACCTCTTGAGGAAGAAATTTAGATTTTTGAGTGGTTAAACTTAAAAATCAGACTGCCAAAAGAATAATCATTGTAAGCAAAAGACAAGAATTCAGTTAAATTTTACTAAAGCTCGTCCTCAATGTCATAAAAACCCTTTGGTTCTCTGAAAACAAACTGTATCTACACTTGGCCTCGTCTTTACGTAAATGGGAGCTGTCATTAACGGAGCCGTGGTTAAAAATATTGTCAGTAATTAACATAAAAAAACAAAAGCAAAATGTTTTGAAAAAAGGCAGCATCAAAATAAAAGCCAAAAAGTCTCTGATTCAAAGAATCCATGATGTTATCAAACCTCTCCCTGATTTTGTCGCGCGCCCAGCAAATTGACCTGGGTTCCAAGTGTTTGCGAATTAAACCAATTGTTGAGTGGAATTCTTCAATATTTAAAAAAAACAACGATGCATTTCGTTTAATTATCGAGTTGAATCTGCAAAAAACGGCAAAGTTTTTTTCCAGAAGACTTTCATACGGCGCCTCATTGCAACTAGTGCTTTTTTGAGATTAGGGAGTCTGTGTTAAGGTTTCCAGGTCACTAAGTCTGGCAAACTTTAACAAAGTGGACCAAAAAACATATTTTGTGCCATTTTTGATGAAAAAAGTTTGAAATTTTAAAATTTTATCAAAAATTTTAGCCATAAAAACTTCAATCAAACAATTCAACAACGCTCCTCTATCTCATATGGTTACAACAACACTCCTCCGTTAAAAATTTTTAACTTATTTTGAACTATCTTAGCGAAATTGTGCCAAATTTCATCAAAAATTACCGAAAATGTGAACAAAAACAGTCGAATGTTCACAAAACTTTGAACCTCGATAACTACCTGTAAAAAACGAAAATCGAAAAAATCTTTTTAATTCCGTATTCTACTCTGGACGGGTTTTTTAATGATACCACTCACAATTCTCTACGATGTATATATCGATCGGCCAAAATTGACTGAACAAAAAAAATCCCAGTTGAGTATATAGTTCCTCCCTCCCCACTAAAGTGGGGGTCGAAACAAAAAGTTTTGCTTAAACATTTTGGTCGTGATGGGGAAATTAATTTGAAAATTGGATGTATGAATTGGAGTCCCCCGTGTTTTATGTCCCCCAAGCTACTTCATCCGAGCTTAATTGTTGGAAGCCTCAAGCTTAACTTCTTGATAGAACAAAATGAAATATAATATTTCACATTACTTACAACGTCTTTGCCAGCAATTTGTCCGAAGATTAGCCTTCCTGGGTGACCCTTGACCTGGGTTTTGGGAAACTTCTCTATCTTGTCATATGACACCTCCAAAGGGTTCCTGATCACATTCGCGATACCTGTTAAATACTTAGGTTAGATTTACAACCCAGGCAGAGGTGTCAACGCTAAAGAATGCAAAATTATGAAAGATTGGCGGTAGCTGCGTTGACTTTATGTACGATATACGCTCGAACGTATGTCTTACATAATTTTGCGTTGAATTTTGCGTTGAATTCACATACCTTATGACAAGCACGCAGTAGGTCAGTGTTTCGAATTTCAAAAACAGAGCTCTAGGTTTTGAATAGTTGTAAGATCACGCTAAATTCAACGCAAAGTATGTAAGATCTAAGCTTAGAAACTTTGCTTAGAAACGCAAAACTATGTAAGATCAACGCTTAGAAATCCCAAAATTATGTAAGATCAACGCTTTGAAACGCACAACTCAACGCATTCACCGCAAAATTATGTAAGAAAAGCGCAGTGAATTTTCTGAGTTGTCAACGCTAGTTAACGCTTGTCTTAGATAATTTTGGCAAAACTCCTCGGCCCGGAAACTCCTCGTCCAAAAAAAAACAAACAATTACAAGAGCTACTGAACGCATTTATAAACATAACCGACTAACGTCGGGCGAATTGCTCTCGGACAACCGGCGAGCGGTTGGATTCGTCAGTAGCTAGGCACGGTTTAGTGAGGCTAGCTTTAGTTTAATTGAAGGGGCGTAAGTGACCGCAGCGGGAAAGAGGAGTGCACTGGGGGCTGATGGTGTGGCAACAGTGGGGCGGGGGGGCAACAGTGAGGGGGAGTCAATGTCTAAGCGCCGCCCTTCGCACCATAATTTAAGTCTCCAAAATAGATTCTGTGAATCGCATACTTGAAGTCTAGGGAGCTGAAAGGCTCTAAGAGCACTTAATGTCCGCGGGGCCCTGCCTGTTTATCCCGTGTTTGAGGACAAAAAAAACAAATGCGTCGGAAAATTTGGTCAAGCAAAAAATTGGATAAAAAAGACCGACAAGACTAATATAATTGATACAAGCTCCGTTTGATAGCAATTAATCAGTTAAGATCAGAGACTCAAAGTGTAGGATGTTAAAAAGTGAACCTTTTGATGCTGACAAAAAACCGGCCACGATGAGGCAAACCAGACGAAAAATAGCCACAAATCCAGTATTTACGAGTAAGAGTAAACCGTTGATAAAAAATTCAAGTTTGTGTTATGATTTTTCGCGAACATTACAAATTTTGTGACTAACTGGAAAACGGCACCGATCAGAAACTGAGCAACCATGATGCTCATATAAAAACAACTAGAGTTATGAGCCAAGTGGTCCTGAGAAAAATCGCCATGGTCAGATGCTCAGAAAAAAAGAGGACACGATTCAAAACTTGTAACCAGGGAAATTGTGAAAAGAGTTAACAAGAATGTAAGAAAATGAGCAAAACTCATTGACTTCTGCATTTAGTTTGGATTAGAGATCCCCACAAGCTCAGTAAAAACCACCACTAAAACCGGTGACATGGGTACAAATATTAAAGACTAACCTTGCCCTACTTTGCGGAAAAGTATTTGACAAATAATTGACATGACAAAAATGACATAATCCTATTGTAGTCATATACTGATAAGAAAAATTAAAATTTTTTTTAGTCTCTGACTATGACCCTGGAAGTCTTTGACTGGTGCAAAAATGGAAGGAAACTTACATACCTTGGAGGCCAGTTCCAGTGATGATTCCCAATCTCTTCACACTTGGGTCAATTCCAGTCAGGGCAACTATTTGAGACACTATTTCTGCTTCCATTTTGGACAGATTGTGAACTTTTAGGCAACAAGCAAGGACAAATATATATCTATGTACGTTACATTGTCAGTTCAGAAGTCGAAAATTTTATAGAAAAAAATAACTGATAAAAAAAATGCCGTTTTTCTCATTTTATCTTTATTTATAAAATTTCCTTGAAAGATTTGATATTTTGATGCGCTCAAGTTCAATTATTTTATTTCAGTCAAGGATGCTGAACGCTCAAATAATTTTTTTTTTCATCCGTGTTGATTTTTGTTAAATATTTGTTTGAGCTGAAAAAAGCTATGTAAATATATACATATAGAACACATATACACATAAATACATTAATACAATGTTTTGTATTTGATCATTTTGTTGGTCTACAAAAGGGTGACTTATGACCTCTTTCTTTGAAAAAAAAGTGTACGCTGAAAATACCCAATGTTTAATGAATTCTTTTATGATCTTAAAAGCATTTCTGAAATTATTAGAAAAAGACAATTTTTCACGATTTTGACAGTGTAAAGTACAAATTAGTTGTGAACGAATAATATTACGAAATGGTTTCGCTAGTTCAAGTCACTATAACAGGAAACTACTTTTCTCAAGGCTACAAAACGATGAAAATGATTCACTGCAAACTTCAGTAAGGTCAGAAAGAGTAAATTCTAACTTGCGCGACAAGCGTCAGTGATAATTTCCGTCAATTTGTCGAAAACGAAAACAAATTTTGTATATTACTATTTTCACGCAGGCAAATAAATTATGGAATATCTGACAACGTAATGTATATATTTCACAAAATGAACGGTGCCAATAAAACTAAACAATTACTCAATCACTTAATCGCTGATAGAAAAATTTCACTACCACAAAAAGCCCAGGTGTGAAATGTAATCAATCAAAAGAAATAAAATGATTAATTAATTTTACTAAGTTTACTATACGGGCTTAATTACAAATGTTAAAGCAATTTTGTTATAACTAATACATAACCCAATATTGGTCATGGTATGTTTGTCCTGTGCTGATAAAGTCTAGTGTTAAGTTGCGTTCGATTAGGCGACATCCAAAATATCAAAAGAATTAATCGTAGTAATATGGCTCCAATTTCAATTAATGAATCATATTTAAACTTGAGGTCAAAATTGATTCAACGATTAAAGTTTATCATTTTTTTCATAATGTAGTTATGTTAACTCAATATTGAATCATAAATCAAAACTTCAGGGAATAATTGATTTATAACTTAAACAATGTTTTTTATAAAGTGTAGTAAATTGATTTTGGGGTCATAATGATCTGAAGCTATTTTTGAACTTGAAATTTGTTCACAGAGTAAACCGGAGGTCATTTATAGACATTTGATAAAACCATGACGCAAATAAATTAGGATTTGCTTTATTGGTTTGTATAATAACGAATTCGACAGAATGTCGGAAGCGTTTTAGATATAAATATGTTTTATGAGTATAAAATTGATAAGAACAATTTTCTGATAAATTAACTAGGGTCGAGAGGTTTGCTGAAAATTATGCAATATGTGAGTTGAAGGTGGTGCTAAAATAAAATAACTTTTGAACGAATTTTAGCATTTCTGATAACGTTAAGTAGATAAGACTGCATCGAACCATAAATATACTAACCCAGGTTGCCCGCCTTAGACAGAACTTCGAAACATTACACTGACTTATACGGTGTCGTAGAAAAAATAGGAAACTTATTAGGGCATGATATACTGCCGTATCAAGTTTTTTTTACGGCATCGTACAAAATAATTGTACTACTTGGTTTCTCAATTCTGAGCTGCTAAAAATGATGTTAAATAAAACCTTTAACGCATTTAGAATACTTTTTGAATGCTTTTAATCGCTGGCTATGAGATTCTCTACTCTAAAAAATTATAAATCTACAAATCTTAATACAGCTCCGTTCAAGGCCGTATCAATTTTTGCAATTTTTTAAATGTGCAGTAACTTTCACTAGAAATGTTAACTGACCTAACTTGACTTAGGATATTTTTTCAACAATATGTTAGCTATATTACATTTGAGTAATTACTTTTATCTGGTTTTGTTGTTTTGTTTGTTTTGGAGAATTGTATGAGTGTGATTTTTTTTACCGCACTATATCATTACTCTTGTAGTTATTTCAGTAATTCCGTCGCTTCCGGTTCCAATCCCGGAATGAAAAAGTAGGAGGGAAAAAACACAAAAATTATGCTGGAAAACTCTCAAGTTGTCGGTTGTTAACTTGATTAGAGAGCTTTTCGACAGCTGCCTGCCTATTATATTACCAACGACACCTTAATAAGCTTGGTGCGGCCATAGTACTGCACATTGTTGATCTTGATAAATTTGATACAGTAACATAAACATTTTTATTGCAGTTGTACTACAAACCGTAGTCAACGTTACAAGATCTTAGTGCGGTTTTCATTCAAGATTGTGCGGTGCCGTACTACGGCCTTGCTGAATTATTCCAAGTTCGAGCAGCTTGGAAACTCTGTCCATAAACTCAACTTTTTGGTAACAAAAAAATTTTTTACTGAAAATTTTATGAGCTAACTGAGAAATTAGGCTCAGATAACTCGACAGCATAAACTTCTAGTTAACATCAAATGTCAAGCTTATGGCAAAACAATTATTGACGTCACATTGAACGGTAAAGTTGGTTGTAAGTCAATGTAATTATGTGATCAAACCTCTTAATTCTGTTGAGTTCCACCAAACTGAATGGGAGAAACAGAAAAAGTTATCATTACTAATTGCTGGCTAATCTGGTCAAGAAAATCTTTTAAAAAATGGAACGCATTCTTACGCCTTGCTGGTAATTTGGATCGTCATTCTCAATCGCCAAATTTGGTACAATTTAGCACATGCTCACCACATTGAATAATTACAGCTTCTTGCCCGAGTGTCTAATCATATATATTATCGGGTTCATATGATAAATAGTGCAATTTTCCACCAGTTATTTTCTTAATATAGTCTCTGAGGAGTATCTATAGGATCTGAGCAGTACAATCTTCGTGTCATCATTGAGAATTCTCCCATGGTTGCGCATAACCGAGGAACAAAAAAAAACTTTGTTAAATTGTGCAGTAGATCACACTAATTTGTACAATTTCGAACCACAGCCAACTTTTTTTTTATGCAGGGCCTGATCATGGCCAATTTTGGACAAGACCACTTATATCATATATTTACATCCTCATGAAAGTTTTCATGAAAGTTTACCTTGAAAGACCAGGAATTCTTTGAAGTATTCTTGTGATGACATTTTTTGTTGATAAGTGGTTTTTAGTCCCAGATGATATAAACATCTGTGTTGGGAAGCCTTGATAATGATGAGCTGTTAGGCCAATTTCTCATGTTGCAATTAGCTGAATTTTCTTTTCAATAAGTTATTAGGTTAATTTTGTAACTTTTGTAACTTTGAGTTACTTTTGGGCCCTAAGTGATAAAACCTGATCGATTTTTATTATTTGGAATCTGATGAATTCGAATGGATTTTTCAAATCTATCTTTTTGAGCAAAATGTAAAGATGAGGTCACAAACCCTAAAGAAGTTTTATTGCCGTACCACTCAGCTGAGCTGAGGAAGTTTGGATATAGTGGAGTTAACAAACCAGAGATAAAACGTTAATAATTATACAATGTTGATTTTGATGAACGAGCCTGTTCTTCTTGGGTTTCTTTTTTGCGCCGGTAACTTACCTATAACAAGACGGCTCGCGCGAGAATGTTCCAACTTACCTGTCAAGCTTGCAAAAACCTTTTCTGTTCTGCCAGAGAAGCCGTTGAGTGTATCCGAAAGCAAATTATATGCATTGTAGAAAATTATTTGTCCTGTTTGAGCCATAAAAATATGCCGTCTTTTTTCAAAAGAACAAACTGTTGAAAGATAAGTGCAGTAGAATCTGAAAGACAGAGAAAAACAATACAAACACACACACAGTACACATTACACAAACAAATTTTTTAAAATTATTTTTGTCAATTGGACACTGCTCAAGGTTCTTCACTTTTAATTTAGGTCTTCTTTCAATTTTTCTTCAAAAATAGGTGTGAGCTTTTCAGGGAATAGTTTCGGTAATTTTATTTTTTTTCTCTTAACTTTGAAACGTAATTTTTTAAAAATTTTAGTTTGATATTTCACGACAATTAAATTTCCATAATCTCAAAAAGGGTTATCAGTGATATTTAATAACAGAGTTTAGGTAATAGTTACACTTCAAACCGCAATTCATAGCAATTTTCAAGCAGTTTTTCTGTTTTTTTCTTTTTTTTCTAATAGTTTTGCACCCCTCTTTATTTGTGCCTGGCTTTTGATTGAACTATATCTCAAATTAACTGTCCCTTCCTCTCCGTCTCATAAACTTGTCATAAATATGTAAGCATTAATCATAATAATTCGTCAGCGTTTATGTATGGCTCGACTGTTTTTTTCTAAAAAATTAGATGTAAGCAGTTTAACAAAAATATAGTTTTGTTACACACTGTATTTGGTTCTGACTAAGTTTTTAAAACCACTTTTTTTTGCAATTTTTTCTAATTTAGAATTACTAAAAATAGAAAATAACACAATTCAGAACATTTTGCTAAAAACTGTGGTTCATAAAATATTCAGAATCAAAAATGTTTATTTTTTTTTAGAAAAACGAATGGGAGAACTACGTTCATTAAACATGAAAAATGACAAAAAATTTCATTTTGAAATGACCAGGTTTGTAGTTAATGAAGTACTTATTTTTTAAATTTACAGAAACGCCCAAAGACAGGAAAAGAAAAGTTCGAAGGGCAATTTCAAAATACAAAAAAACTGAAAAATTATATTCTCATTTTCAAAAAAAAAATGTAAACATCTGTAAAGCTTTACAACCTGACAATCCACAGACACTCTAAGTTCCAATTTCATCTGCACTTTTTTAATGGAGAATTTTAGTTCGAAATATCTGCTCTGACATTAAAAACAACACAAATAAAAAAGAAAAGAAAATGTTTCCTTCTTTTTATTAAATTTTGAATTTGGTTGATTTGATTCTCAATTCATTATAATTTTTTACGTTTCCAAGGATTTGAAAATACTCAAAAAGTTAGTTCTAATAAAATGAGGTGAGTTTTTTGAAAAAACCTCTAGAATTTAAAAAAGATTACATTTCTTTGTTTTTAATTATTTTTAAAGTTTACTTTTGCTATTTTGAGAGGTCTAAACTGCCTTAAGTTTTTCAACTTCCCAAAAACCTTTTTAATACAGGAACGAACTGTTCCTACAATAGTGTTCAAAAGGCAGAAAACATAGAGACGGATAGAAAGGTTTTTTAAAAAAACAAAATTATCCACTTTTTTGGGAGTCATTGGTCATATAGTGAAATTTTTTAATCTTTAGGCTTGAAAAATAAATGTTTTAATTAGAAGTTCTAAAAATTTTAACTTTATCAAAATATATACAATATTTATTGTTTGTTTATATCATAAATTTTTATCCGATCTCATCTAATTTGTGGCAATACGAATCTGGTTTGCCATTCGTGTATGAAGAAATCACTTTTTATTGTGCTTGTTGAGCAGTATATTTATTCTATCAGTAATCATAAACAGTGCCAATGAATTGGAATTGGAATTTTTAAAACAATCTGCTCTGTTTTTACGCTTCAACAGAAAAGATTGTTCCACAAAAATTTTGTTTCTTTCAAATTTTGCTGACGTCTTGCATTGTATTTTGTACCCATGAACTAAAAAAATAAAGAACAACTCAAAATAAATAAATGGAAAAAATTGAGATCTCGATCATATCATGCATACAAAAACTGGCCCACTATGGCAGTAACATTAAAAGACCTAGCCAGAAAGTCCAAAACGGAATAGTGTACGGTGTGATGTTTTAAGATCCAAAACTTAACTCGATTGCACCCGAGTTAGTACCTATGACCGTTTTTCCTATTATGGTTTAGCTTCCAAAAGAGCAGTTGAACAAATTTTCAAAACGTTTTTCAGTGGAACGTTTCTTTGATAGAAGAGACCAGTGTTCCAGTCTGTAATGAAGGAATGAAATTTTTTCAACAAATTGCGAAAAGATTTCTTGAGAGATTCCAAAAAGGTTTCAGCTCGGAGGAGCAACCGATTATGTTTGTCTGAACAATAACATTTTTTGGACGAAACAAATGATTAGAGGTTTTAAACTTCAAGTTAAATTTTCTTTTTGAGAAGTAAGGAAAATGATTCAAGAATTTTTTACCAATATAATGTTGCTGTGCGTAAATAATACTTCTTCAGCAGCCTATTTGCCTTTTCAATTCTGGAGTTTGCGGAGTTTTTTACAGAGTTGAAGCAGCCGCACAGTTTTGCTCTGCAATCCGAAGACAGATATTTCATTTTAGTTTTTATGACAGTACCTGCAGTTGGCACTACAAGAACGAAGCAAACTAAAAGAGTCATATTAACTCCTATTCCTACATCGTTTTACCCGTTAAAATACCCCTAATCTTACAACTGTTTGGGGGGTATTATTTGGAGGGTAAAATCTTAAAATTCTCCCATTGCCCACATTAAAATTATCCCCTAATTTTTTACATCTTTGGGGGGATTTTTGGGGGTCAGATCTAAAATTTCCCACTATTAACCCCATTAACCCCTAATATTACCTCGTTCTACCCCCTAAAATTACCCCCTAATTTTACATCTTTTTGGTGTCTTATTTTCGAGGGTAAAATCTAAAAAATCCCCTCATTACCCCTATTCACCCCCTTATTTTCATGGTTATAACCCATAGAAAATTACCCCTGCTCTTACATCAGCTCGGGAGTAATCAGGGGTTTTTTTAACACGGGTTGATTTCATCTGTTTATCGAAATACTGAATAACAACATTATGTAGAACTTAGTTAATAATCATTTTGAATTTTCGCTAAAAAAATTAAGCTCTAAAAAATAAAAAGAGGAGTTTTCCCACATTAAACATTTTCTTTAGTTTGATCACTCTGTAGTAGGTTTAATACTGTTCAGTTTTAATCCGACTGCACGCAGTTGCTATCTCATTTGTTTTTTTTTCGATTGAAAAAATTGATGCTCAATTTTTTTATTTTTTTTATTTCGACTGATTTTTTATGGTCTTCCCTACCTCTAAAATGAAGCCTTACCTCTAAAATTAAACATAGTATTCAAGAAATTAATTTTTTAATTAATTTAAATATTTCAGAGTTCTCATCCAGAGTTGCTGGAAGGAGCATCCTTGTTGACCTGCGCTAGGCAGGTTTATAATGACATTCATTTGCTAACAAAGGTTTGATGATATGCAACAAGTAATCAAATTTCAAGAGGAAGCCAACATTACTAACTTGTCATTGTCTGGGTGTTGTAAAAAACTTATTGTTTTTTTGTTATTGCAAGACACATTCTGAGAGTAAACTATAGAGTCATACAGAGTCATGCTAAAAACTAATGCTACTTGAGATCTAACGCGGAATGAAATATGCTTGCTCGGATATGGAAAAGGATTAAGTACTCTTTTCAAATACCCTACCCAGTAAAATGCAACGAGTATGTCGCATTCAAATTTATGCGCTGTAGCTTAGTTTTTGACAATCTGTTGACTTACTGGGGAATCTTTGCTTTGATGCTCTGAAAATCTAGTGGTATCATATTGGATAATTTGAACAACATAGATAGAATTGCTCTCCTTAACTGTAACTTTATATACAACCCGATATTTCGAACTTTCATCAAAAAAAAATTTTTCAAGGGGGCAAGCAAGTGCCCACTGATCTTTTCTTTCACTGATCTTCTTGAAAATTACTTCAAAATCCCATAACTTTTTCTTTCTATTCCAAATCTTTTCGGTGAATTATGCTCTACAACTCATCAAAACACATCGGTTTATTTTCATTTGTTTTTTTGAGAAGTTTTCTGCATCGACATGTTGTTTTTTTCTCAGAACGTTTTGCTGTAACCTTTTGTTTGTATGTATTTCATCCGTAGTGTCTTTAGTAAATTTAGATGACCACTCAGTTGAATACTTGCTTTCTGTCTAAATCTCTTGATTTTTTAACAGCTACTTCAAAAGATATCCAAATACTAGTTGCATTATCTTATGTGTATTTCCAATATCAGCAGATATTTAATACCAATGAAAAATACTTTTCTTGCAGTCGGTTACGTTTAGTTACTTTCAGATCTAGGAAGGCCCGATTTCAATTTTATGTCGCATCTCTTTAGGTTGACGCATAGAAACATTTTTGTGAAGTGATTTTGTATACTCAAGTTACAATTGACAATTCTTTTTTGCTGTTCACACTGTGAAATCTACAAAATTTTTGCACAATTTTAATTCAAATATGTCCCTTGTGGTACATATTTCGGCACAATAAGAACAGATATAAACACCTTGCTCCTGTTTTTGCACTTTGAGTGAGTATTTTCTCGACATTTTACTTGAAACCAATTTATATATTTTTCTCATTTGGCAGTTTTCCCCAGGAAGTAACGCGTATGTTGCACTTAATTCACATTCATGCCCGCTTGGTTCCTCTCTCCTTCATACGGTTGGGGTATGATGTTTTTAAAAGTTTTCATCCAAAAATTGGTCTGAAACACGGCCGGTGAGGCGCGCATGGCCATGCCGATCATATGAGAGTGCAACTTAGTAATCTGGAATCTAGTCAGCTGAATACAGTTGTAGAGCAGTTTCATTTGCCTCCACTTCGGGTGCTTTAGTTTAATAAGTCGAGGGATATAATTTGCACATCTCCATCTTTAGTGATAGATTCTACAGCGGCTCTCGATTATTTTGAGTTAATCTCATTACTTGCACCAATTAAAATCTGGAAAAGAAATTTATCGATTTTTTTTCAAGTTTCGGTAACTGCTATTTTGACGAAACATATTGAAGCGGTGTACCCTTCTTATGTACTTCATCAAATCCATAAAGTCTGGCCGGTTGCGATCCAGTTGAATTGAGCCTTCTGATAAATGTTTAACAAAATTATTTTTAAATTATCTACGTTTTAAATCTTTTGCCGTTTTGTGTTTGTTTTATAATTAGATCCCCATTTCTCTATTACGAGGCTCAAATTGGTTGGCACCAAGGAAATGGTTGAGGTTATCTGAGTATGTTGTCATTATCATTACAGAAAATCCACAGATGTCGTCCAGATAATCATATATGGCGCGCAAAATTTTCATACATCCAAGGACTCTAGAACTGCAAGAGCAATTTGAACTTCAAAAAAGAAAGTTTTTAACATAGACTTGTAGTTTTTTAAATTTATTTCCAACTGTTCTTCACTTAACCCTGAATAATTTAAATGTTATGTGGATATACCAATATGATTCTCTAGAAAGCAAATCTGGCTTGTTATTGCAGCTCGGGAAAATATCAGAAAATTTACTCCTTAAGGAAAATTGGACTTTAATTTTTATAACTTGGAGCCGGAAACAAGATCACATTTCGCAGGACACTTGTGTAGGAAATTTTTTTCAAATGTTTGTGGGTTATTTCATATGGATGAGCAGATGTAAAATGAAACGTTCTTGGCGCATTTACCACAGTTGTGAAAAATGCAATTTCAAAGAAAATTTGACAATTTTTGGTTAACTAAAAAGGGCGAAACACTGAAGAACTGTTTTAAAATCCGATTTAACCGAGAGAGCAATTTTCAACAGGATGTTTTTATCTATATCTTCATTGGTGTGTAACTCCCTGCATTGATTTAGACCTATGTGCAGTAAAACTAAATAACACGTGGAAAATAATGAAAAATGGAGATATTTCCTGTAAACGTAATTAATTGCTCTCAAACGAAGTTTGTAGCAATTAAATCAGTCCTGGTAGCGCCCAGAAGTGATGTTGGAAACTTTCAGCTCTATTTCAGCTGAAACTGTTTTGGAGACCTGTGCTAAAGGGCGATTTTTAGAGGTTGAAGACCCCCCTCCCCAATGTTGACGCCCCCACTGTTGACGCCCCCACCATTGAGTTTTCATGACATTATTCAAGACTTTCTAGACCCAAGTGCCCAGAAAACCCCTTAAAGGTTTGATGATAAGTTACTAAAATTTGTTTAGTGCCATGGAATAGTTTTTAACTTTTTAATATCACAAATTTCAGCAATTTTTTTTATAGAACTTGCATTTTTTCGAGTTTTTTGAAAAATTTTGTCAAAGTCTCGGTTTCTTCAGCCTTAACAACTAGGGGAAAATCTTCAACGATTTTCAACGGTTTGACAGTAGGTTACTGTATTGTTTCTAGATGTAATGGAAATGTTTTCACGATTTTAACTTTATGAATTTCAGCATTTTTTTAACTCCTAATTTTTTTTGACATTTATTGCCATTATTCCAGTTTTCTAGGTTGAGGGGTCAGAAACTCAAGGTACTCTTGACAATTCTTTTTAACTGTGCGCATTATGTAATCTACAAAATTTGTGAACAATTTTAGTTCAATTATGTCCCCTGTGGTACATATATCGGCACAAAATGAACAGATATAATCACCATTATCCTCTTCTTGTATTTTGCGCGAGTGTTTTCTCGACATTTTATCTGAAAATAATTTTTACATTTTTCTCATTTGGAAAATTTCCCCGGAAGTAGCGCGTATGTTACTTTTAAGTCACATTCATAACCACTTGGTTTCTCTCTCCTTCAAACCGTTTGTTTGTAATGTTTTCAAATGTTATCAGCTTCAAATTATTCAGAATAACGGCCGGTGAGGCGTGCATGGCCATGCCGATCAATTTAGAGTGCAACCTGCTAGTACTCCAAAACAGCTGAAACTGTTTTGGAGACCTGTGCTAAAGGGCGATTTTTAGAGGTTGAAGACCCCCCTCCCCAATGTTGATGCCCCCACTGTTGACGCCCCCACCATTGAGTTTTCATGACATTATTCAAGACTTTCTAGACCCAAGTGCCCGGAAAACCCCTTAAAGGTTTGATGATAAGTTACTAAAATTTGTTTAGCGCCATGGAATAGTTTTTAACTTTTTAATATCACAAATTTCAGCAATTTTTTTATAGAACTTGCATTTTTTCGAGTTTTTTGAAAAATTTTGTCAAAGTCTCGGTTTCTTCAGCCTTAACAACTAGGGGAAAATCTTCAACGATTTTCAACGGTTTGACAGTAGGTTACTGTATTGTTTCTAGATGTAATGGAAATGTTTTCACGATTTTAACTTTATGAATTTCAGCATTTTTTTAACTCCTAATTTTTTTGACATTTATTGCCATTATTCCAGTTTTCTAGGTTGAGGGGTCAGAAACTCAAGGTACTCTTGACAATTCTTTTTAACTGTGCGCATTATGTAATCTACAAAATTTGTGAACAATTTTAGTTCAATTATGTCCCCTGTGGTACATATATCGGCACAAAATGAACAGATATAATCACCATTATCCTCTTCTTGTATTTTGCGCGAGTGTTTTCTCGACATTTTATCTGAAAATAATTTTTACATTTTTCTCATTTGGAAAATTTCCCCGGAAGTAGCGCGTATGTTACTTTTAAGTCACATTCATAACCACTTGGTTTCTCTCTCCTTCAAACCGTTTGTTTGTAATGTTTTCAAATGTTATCAGCTTCAAATTATTCAGAATAACGGCCGGTGAGGCGTGCATGGCCATGCCGATCAAATTAGAGTGCAACCTGCTAGTACTCAAAAATAGAACTTTCGTTAAAGCAAACTTCGAGCGAACCGCTCCTCGGCTACTCGAAAAGGTCTTCATAGCAGACCTCGAAACATCTGGAGCCTCGTCAGTGGATTATAATTCTTTCAGTTGGAGAGCAGTTTCTGTTATGTTATCTTGGGGTACTTTAGAGTAATAGTCTTAACTTCGAGGGATATAAATTGCACGTCTTCATCTAAAGTGATAGATTCTACAGCGGCTCTAATTTATTTGAATTAATCTCATTACTTGCACCAGTTAAACTCTGGATAAGAGGATAGCGTTTTTTTCAAGTTTCGGTAACTGCTATCGGATTTTGACGAAATATATCGAAGCGGTGTACCGTTTTTATGTACTTTAGCGAATCCATAAGGTATGACCGGTTGCGATCCAGTTGTATTGAGCCACTGATAAGTGTTTAACAAAACTTGTTTTTAATTTATCTAAATATTAATATTTTTGCCGTTTCATGTTTATTTCATAATTAGATCCTCATTTCTGTTTTACGACGCTCAAATTGTTTGGCAGCAGGGATATGGTTGAGTTTATCTGAGTATGTTGTCATTTTCAATACAGAGAATTCACATATGTCGTCTAGATATTCAAGAATGGCGCTCGAGCATGTTATCGTTCGGGGAAGTCGCAAAAAAGACATCGAAAAAGTCTTGAACCGCACCACCAATTTGAAGTTTTAAAAAAAGATTGTTTTCAACGTAGACTTGTAGATTTATAAACTTATTTCCAACCGTTCTTCAGTTAACCTTAAAGAATTTAAATGCTATTTGGATATACCAATATGATTCTGTAGAAAGCAAATCTGGATTGTTATTGCAGCTCGGGAAAATATAACAAAAATGACTCCTAAAGGAAAATTGGACATTAATTTGTATAACCTGGAGCCGGAAACGAGTTCAGATTTCGAGGGACACTTGTGTAGGAAACTTTTTCGAATGTTTTTGAGTTATTTCATATGGATGAGCAGAAGTAAAATGAAGCGTTCTTGGCGCAGTTTCCACAGCTGTGAAAAATGCAAGTTCAAAGCAAATTTGACAATTTTTGGTTAACTAAAAAGGGCGAAACACTGAAGAACTGTTTTAAAATCCTATTTAACCGAGAGAGCAATTTTCAACAGGATGTTTTTTATCTATATCTTCATTGGTGTGTAACTCCCTGAATTGGTTTAGACCTATGTGCACTAAAACTAAATAACACGTGGAAAATAATGAAAAATGGAGATATTTCCTGTAAACGTAATTAATTGCTCTCAAACGAAGTTTGTAGCAATTATATTAGTCCTGTCGGTCATTTTTTATCCGATTTGACGCTTGACCAATTTTTTGTCAAACTCACTTGGTTTTCCATCCTCGAAAATGGAATGAACAGGTAGCGCCCAGAAGTGATGATAGACCATTTAAGCTCTGTTTCAGCTCAAACTGTTCTGGAGACTTGTGCTAAAGGGCGATTTTTAGAGGTTGAAGACCCCCCTCCCCAATGCTGACGCCCCCTGTTGACGCCCCCACCACTGCCCTCATACACCCAACCAACTGTTTTCTCCCAACCCTAATCAGTCCCCCCCCCCCCGGTGCAGCTTCCTCCTCTCTGCCCCATGGCTAGCTACTGACAAACAACCGCCCGCTAAAAACACGCAATTTTATATTAATTTTCAAAATTTTTCAAGCAATTTAAAAACTTTAGTCATACTTTGAGTTTTAGCAGCCAAAAAATTCAAAAATTCTCTCTAGGGTTGGATAATAGTTTAATGTATTTTTTCCAGTGGCAATGGATTGATTTCAACTTTTTAACATCACGTTTCTGTTTTTTTAATGTCAAAACGTGCATTTTTGTTGAGTTTTCTTGACATTAATCAAGACTTTCTAGACCCAAGTACCAGGAAAACCCCTTAAAGGTTTGATGATAGATTACTAAAAATTGTTTAGTTGCCATGGAATAGTTTTTAACTTTTTAGAATCACAAATTTCAGAATTTTTTGATAGAACTTGTATTTTTTGGAGTTTTTTGAAAAGTTTTGTCGGTGTCTAGGTTTCTCCAACCTTTACAACTAGGGAAAACCTGCAACGATTTTCAACGGTTTGACAATAGGTTACTGTATAGTTTCTAGATGTAATGGAAGTTCACGATTTTAATATTATGAATTTCAGCATTTTTCTTTACGAAATTCCTAATTTTTTTTGACATTTATTGCCATTGTTCAAGTTTTTTAGGCTTAGGGGTCAAAAACTCAAGGTACTCTTGACAATTGTTGTTAACTGTGCACATTATGTAATCTACAAAATTTTGTGAAAAATTTTAGTTCAATGATGTATCCTTTGGTACATATTTCGGCACAATATGAACAGATATCTACACCATGCTCCTGTTCTAGTATTTTGCGTGAGTATTTTCTCGACATTTAATGTGAAACTAATTTTTACATTTTGCTCATTGGGCAGTTTTCCCCGCCGGAGGTAACGCGTATGTTACATTTAATTCACATTCTTGTTCGCTTGGTTCCTCTCTCCTTCATACGGTTTGAATGAAAACGTAAAAATTAGCACTACAAGCTCCTGTTCTTGTATTCGGCGTGAGTACTTTCTCGACATTTTATGTAATTTGCAAGTCTTCATGTAAAGTGTTAGATTCCGCAGCGGCTCTAGCTTATTTTGAGTTAAACTCAGTACTTTTACCATTAAATTCTGGATAAGGGGAGAGCGATTATTTTTCAAGCTTCAGTAACTGCTATCGGAGTTTGACGAAACATATCGAAGCAGTGTACACTTTTTATGTATTTTAACGAATCCATAAGGTATGACCGGTTGCGATCCAGTTGTATTGAGCCTCTGATAAGTTTTTAACAATGTTATTTTCATTTTATCAATTTCATTTTAATTTTTTTGCCGTTTCATATTTATTTTATAATTAGACCCTCATTTCTCTTTTACGACGCTCACATTGTTTGGCACGAGGGATATGGTTGAGGTTATCTGAGTATGTTATCAATTTCATTACAGAAAATTCGCAGATGTCGTCCAGATTATCAATTATGGCGCGCAGACATGTTATCATTCGAAGAAGTCGCAAAAAAAGACATCAAAAGAATTTTGTAGATACGACTGTAGATATGTAAAAATTCGTTTTAAATTTCCCTGAATGAGTTATTTTAGTGATTCGAATTTTATGTTCTGGCCTTTCATTTTAGCGTTTTGTATTGTTTATAACCTGACGATGAACTCAGAGTTCGAAAACGTTCGAAAAAGTTTTAAATTGACAATCATTTTTGAAATCTTTATCGAAAGAATCTTGAACTGCAGATCTAGACTTGTAGATTTATAAACTTATTTCCAACCGTTCTTCAGTTAACATTAAAGAATTTAAATATTGTTGTTGTTGTTGTTGGGGATTCGCAGCGGGTTTGCTGCTGGGCTGATTTATGCCCAGTCGTCAGTTGTTAAAATGGAGTCCATTTATTTCTGCATGCATGGCAGTCTCGAAAGTTTTGCCAAGTGCAGACGTTCTTATCGCAAAACCGTTTATTGACAAACTCTCACATTAGGTTTATCAGTCTCTTTTTGAGTCCATAAGGTCTACTGATTTCAACATATTTCTCTAATCGGTTTGCGAGTCTGCAGTTTCGGAAGGTGAATTCGCTTTTAGCTTTTTGCGTTCTTGTTTTTTGTAGCCGAAAGACTTCCTTTGTGCGTTTATTGGCGCTAGTGAGGTCAGGTAGTTCGATGCAGTGCTAGCTTTCATGCATGAATTCCGCAAGTAGAAGTAGGTCTTTCACTTGGAGAAACATAGGCAAGGGAGAAAGTTCAGCAGCCGAAGTTGCGTTTGTTTCCCATGATCCATTTCACTGCTTTTTTTTTGAAAACGTTCGAGGTTTTGTAGCTCGCTTCGTGATGGGTTCATGCAGGTGAAGCCGTACAGCAAAACAGGTAGGATTAGTGATTTGTAACGCCCAAGTTTGATGAGTGGTTTAACTTGTACTGCGACGTTTCGTCTGAGCAGATACAGTACTTTGTTAGCTTTCCTGAGTCACTCTTCTATATGTTTAGTCCAGCTCAGGTCATCCTTGATGTGAACTCCCAAGTCTTTTACTGTATCTTTATTTGCCAAATCTTCACCCACAATATCGAAATTTCGCTTTTTCCCTCGAAATGTTATCTGAGCACATTTGTTCAGTGCCAGCTCCATCTTGTTTGGGCTGACCCACGTTGCAATGTTGTCTAGGTCTTCATGGATGGTCTAATGATCTATTCCAATCGCGAGGATTTTCAGGTCGTCTGCGAAGATGAATGGGTCTGAGAACTTCAGCGCGTCGGGTAAGTCGTTGATGAAAATGCAAAACAGGAGCGGGCCTAGTAGTGAGCCCTGAGACACTCCACTATTAACGTCTTGAACACCGGAACATGTGTTATTGATTCTGACGAACTGCTTCCGGTTGCTTAGGTAGTCCAATAGAACTTGTAGGAGACATCCTCCTACTCCAATATTTGCGATCTTTTTTAATACCTCGAAATGAGGTACTTTATCGAAGGCTTTGAAGAAGTCCGTGTACAACAAAACTTCTGAGTTTGGATCGTTACCGAGAGTGCATCGTAGATTTTTTTCAGGAAAGTAATCATGTTTGTGAAAACAGATCGATTTTTAAGAAATCCAAGCTGGTACTTTGTCAAGAAAATGGCAAAATGCTATGTGGATATACCAATATGATTCTGTAGAATGCAAATCTGGCTTGTTTTGCAGCTCGGGAAAAAATGAGAAAGAAATTAATTGACTCCTAAAGGAACATTGGATTTTAATTTGTATAACCTGGAGCCGGAAAGAAGTTCAAATTTCGATGGACCTTTTTGTAGGAAAACTCTTTCGAATGTTTTTGAGTTATTTCATTTGGATGAGCAGAAGTAAAATGAAGCGTTCTTGGCGCATTTTTTGCAGATGTGAAAAATGCTATTTCAAAGAGATTTTAACATATTTTGGTTAACTGAAAAGGGCAAAACACTGAAGATCTGTTTTATTATCCTGTTTAACCGAGAGAGAAACTATAACGGGATGTTTTCATGTATATCTTCATTGGTCTGTAACTGCATGTATTGGTTTAGAACTATGTGCAGGACAACTAATGAACATGTGGATGATAATGAAAAACTGAGATATTTCCGGTAAACGTGATCAATTGCTCTCAAACGAATTTTGTAGCAATTATAATAGTCCTGTCGTTCATTTTGTATCCGATTTGACGCTTGATCGATTTTGTTTCTTACCCACTTGGTTTTCCGTGCTCGAAATTGGAATAAACAGTTAATGTCCAGCGGGCATTAAGTGCTCTTAGAGCTTTTCATATCTTTTTCAGCTCGAACTTTTTTGGAGACTTGTGCTTTTTTAGCATTTTTAGGCCCGGGATCAGAATACCTACGTTAGGGTTTGAAATTTTTTTGTCAGACTTTTGAATTTTTTAGATTTTTTTCCAGTACCAGGGGCACTGAGACCTCTTCTGGGATTTGATAATAAGCCGCTGCAAAGTTTCTAGGGTATATCGAAACTTTAATGACTCCAGCTTTAGCAATTTTTCTGATAAAATTCATTTTTGTTTTCAAATCTTCGGTAAAAATTTATCATGGCACCAATTTATGGATCTTTTTGAGCCAGTGAAAACATTTAAAGCCTGACATAAGGATTTTGGTTGTCTTGAGAGCTGAAATGTTGTCTTGAGACAATGGAATGGAAAGATATTAAAATCTTAAATTTTAGCAAGATTTTTTATTTGCGATTGTTTAAGAAAATTTTGAAAACTTTTGTTCTTTGCTGAAATTAACAATTCTTAAGGGCCACTGAAACATTCTATGTCTTGAGATTGATTACCGGACAGAAGTTCAGAGACAAAAAATGATTTTGACTTTTTCACTTCGAAATCTGGAAATTTTTCTTAAATTTAGCGCTTATCACTTTTTCTAATTTTTTTAAATACTAGCAAGGCTCGAAAACTGAAAGTTGCAGCAGAGTCGAATCCCATAATGGAGAATATTCCAAGCTCTCTCATTTTTTCTGTCGGTTGGGGTTTCTTTACTTCTCTTTCTCGTTCTTGTTTCATCTCTCCATTATCTCTCTCCCTTTCCTAAACTCTTTTTGTTGATGGCGCACTTGGCTGCGTGATGTCATCATCTGTTATCCTTACTACCACTGAATGTTAGTAGAATTTTTTTTACCTTGAATGACTTAACCAGCTTTTTTAAGGAAATCATTGTTAATTTCTCTCAAACGCAGTTTGTGGCAAAGATATCAATCCTGATTGTCTGTTTAATGCAATTTTTCGCTTAACCGATTTTTCGTCTCACCCATTTGACTTTCGTTTTCGGGATAAAGCTGTAGCTCCCGGTGGGCCCTATGTTATCTCAGTAACTTTCAGCTCAATAGTCTCATTGTGTAGTAAACCATAGAAATTAATGTACGACATGCTCATAAAATACATAGTGAAGGCACATTTCGAAATTTTCACAATACATGGGAGAATAAAAAGAGATCGTTACTAAGAGTAAACCGGATTTTAACAATATAAAGAAAGCATCTTAAATAATGTTGGGAATCATCACGGAATGTCATCTAGACGGGAGATGTCAAGTAATGTTTGTTCTTGACGGGATTCGTCAGGCAGGTAAACCTGTTATCTGTTAGTTTAACTAACAAAGACCCGTGCGGTAGAAAACAACTATGAGAAAAGCCAAGAGAGATTAAAGAAAATGGGTAAAAATAACCTAAGATTAATCAACCATTGATAAGACCAAAACCAAAGACCATATTCAAAACTAATCCTCATTTAATTGAGCTGCCTTTCTCTTATTAGCTTTACACCTTCTCTTCTTTTGAAAATTATTGCATTTTCGACCAATAAGTCTAACTATATATTGAACAGCTTTAATATCTACAGCTTCATAATTAATTAAAGTCTTAGACTTAGAACATTTTCATCAGTAACCCCGAGGTTTTAAAGTGCCTTCGAAAAATTCCCAACCCAACCCGTAACCGTACACAGTGCACGGATATTACACTGGCGACAGAGATTTAAAAAAAGTTAATATTTTGAAAAACTTTAACAAATTTATCGGTAGGAAGACGCTAATAAAAAGCACTGTAACCCCGAGAACCCGAGAATCGAATTAATCTCGAGAGAACAAAAGATTTGGCATCCCAGTTCTCATTCAAATCACCAGTTCCACCAATTTCCACGAAAATTTGTGGGAGTCATTTGCAGAAGTCACAACGGAATCAGTCGCAGGTGAGAATTTACACGCGTGGGGCTAGCTTTTACTCGTTGGTGAATAGAGAAAATTGCTTGTGTGGAAAGACCGCATCATAAAAAGTGAGTACAAATAAAGGTTTTCTCTAGTTGTTGTCATTGGTAATCGAAACTGATCGCCACTGCGTTAGTCTTGTTAGTCTAGGAAATTTTTTTTTCTCATTCGATCTTAGTTGCGATATTGACTTGTAGATAACGAGCGGCATAGCAATCGGAAAAAAACTGCCGGATATTGGCGTTGTAAAATCAATTAAGCAATTGCGTTGTGTTGTACTCTGAAAGTTATATATTGACTTTTTCCGAAACTACCATTAATTAAAAAAACAAAAAGCAAAAAACGTTGATCAGGTAACATTGAGCAGGAGAAAGTAAAAGAAAATTAAAGCACCTAATATCATCCTTGTCGTAATTAGAAAAAATATATATTATAAACATCAATAAAACTGGAGAAATCGGAATTCAGCTAGTATCATATTAAAATAATAAAGGAAATTTAGGTGGGATAGTCATCTATAAGACTGTAAATTGAAATTTTGTTAAAAATTAAGAAAAAAAAATAAGTAAAAAGGAAATACCATATTGAAATAAGCGTTAGGCTTTATAAAAAAAAGTCTTTAAACATTAAAATAAAGAGAGTGTTATAAAAATTCAAAAATAAAATTAGAAAACACCTACCAGTGACGATCTACTTGATAATTATTTTATGCAAACCATTATTTTCAACAACTAAACAAAGTTTTAAAAGGGCACGATACAAGTAGGGGAACAGTAAAATGGCAACGGGCTCGACATCTAGAATAGTTTTACCGGAAGCGTTTACCGGTTCAAACGACTTGGAAAGCTACGTGACGCATTTTGAGCTATTAGCGGAACTTCAAAAGTGGAAAAGAACTGAAGGAGATCCGGCCCGTGAAGTTGATGAACGGCCGCATTACTTTGCACTTAGGCTACAAAAACCAGCCATAGAGTTCTATCGCACTCTATCGCAAGCTACAAGAGAAAATTGTGATGAATGCGTTAAAGTTTTTCGAGAACACTATAGCGAAAAACCGGTCGTTTTCCGGGGACGGCTAGCTAACCGCGTACAGCAACCAGGAGAAAAACTGACAGATTTTCTGGGAGATTTAAAGCAGTTGGCTTTGAAAGCTTACCCAAAGGAGTCGCAAGACATTAGAGACCATCGCGTTCTGAGACGATTTCTAGAAGGAATTAACCATAGTCAGGTGAGGTTAGATCTCAGAAAGCAAATCGGCGACAAGGATTTGAAAATTGAAACAGTTTTGGAACGAGCATTGCATCTAGAAGCTGTAACAAGAATAGAAGAGGAAGAGCAAACACCGAAAGTTGCGGTAATTAGACGGGATGAAACGAAAAATTTAGTGGAGACCGTCACCGGGCTTGTGAACCAATTGTCAGTAGATGACAAACAGCGAGAGAACCGTCGAAATCAATCTAGGGAGCGAAGCAGTTCCCGGTGACGGTGGGGTGACGACATAGGTGATAGAGGACAGCAATTAAATGTCAACACAATTAAATGTCTAAGCGCAGACATCATACTTCATGGGAACAGATGCGTTGAATTAATAGACAGTGGAAGTAGTATATGGCTTTTGAGCTGGTCCACATACGAAAAACTGGGCAAACCGGGAAATGTGCAAACATACACAAAACGAGTGTTAACAGCCAATAACTCAGCTGTCAAAATAATAGGAAGAGTAACGCTGTTGGTACAGTTGCAATCAAGACTACCGGAGGTTGAACAAGAATTTGTGATAACGGCATATGAAGGTATAGAATGTCTGCTGGGAATTGATTTCCTGAAAACTATTAAATATGTATTGAACTTACACGAAGAGAAACTATATAGCAGTCACTTTAAAATTTCAATACCGCTTACCACAGAGAAAACGCAAGGTGTTCAGGTTTTTGCGGTTGCGGGACAAAACACTTATATACAGAGTAAAAATGAAGGTCTAATGAGAATTAGATTAGCTGATGAAAACGGAGAAGAAATTCCTGGAGTGGAAGGATAATTAAAGTTATTGAAGATTTTGAACTAAAGACTGGTTTGCCTTTAGCCGCTTGTATGATATCAATGAAAGATGGTTTTAGTATGATAAAAGCCTTAAATTTAACCTACGCACCAGTGACCGTGTAAGCACTAAAGTAGGAACTTATTTTGAAAACAAACAGAACTTAGTTGTGAATGGATTTTTCATAACTCAAAATAAGTCAAAACCATTGTAATCTTTTCAATGGGAAAACACGCAAATTTGGAAGGTTCTAATCTACATAAGCAGCAGAAAGAGAAAGTACTGGAATTGTTCATGAGACATCAACAAGTTTTAGGATATTGTGACAAAATTAAACACCAAATTAAACTCAACAAAGATGCACAGCCATTCAGAAGAAGTTATTGCAGTATGAGTTTTGATAAAGGAAAAGCATTGAAAAAAATTGTCGAAGATCTAGAGGATGCAAAATTAATTGAACCAACCCATTCATATTGGGCAGCACCATCAATATTGGTGAAAAAGAAAGATGGCAGCTACAGACTAGTTGTAGATTACTGAGGCTTGAACAAACATATCGAGTTGGCCGCTATCATGAATAAATGACGTTATTGATTCTCTGGACGGAAATTGTTACTTGGCGGCTATCATGAATAAATGTTGTTATTGACTCTCTGGACGGAAATTGTTACTTTTCCAATATCGATTTGACATCGGGATATTTCCAAATGGCGCTGGATGAAGAGTCGCAGAACGTGACAGCTTTTGTAACTCCAATGGGACTCTACAAGTGGAAGAGACTACCCATGGTTTTGGCGTCAGCGCCAGGAGCTTTCCAAAATTTAATGGAACTGATCATGGCGGGACTCTTTTATGAAGTGGCTTTAGTATACCTGGATGACATAATCATCTTCGGTAGATCCTTTGAGGAGCATCTCAACCGTCTAGATCTCGTACTTGGACGACTTAAAGACGCTGGATTGAAAGAAAAGGCTCAAAATGTAGATTTTTTCAGGAAAAAAATCTCTTCCTGGGACACATTGTATCAACACATTTACAGGAAGAGAAGTATTCCTGGGACCAGGAGGTTTATAGGAGCATGAGACTTTAGAGTATTTCAACAAGGACTGAAAGTAAAATCAGCAGTGGCATGAATTGCTGATTTCTGAATACCTGGGTAGTATTCAGATGGCCAGTGAAATAACCATCAGTTTGATGACTATTTTTATTGGATTAAAAATCATATTTTGTTTTGTACGTGTGTTTTTTTTTTCAATCAATATGCTACGCAGTGGCACCAATCCTGTGATTACTCTGCAACCCATTAACCGAATGGGAAAATTAGATATTTTTTATTATCTAAAACAACGTACTAAGGAACAAAAATTGACAAGAAAAAGAACAGTTGAACTGTGTGATGGTAATACAGACATTGTAGTTATAATAGCAAAAAAGGCTAAATCTGTACCAGATATGACAAAAATTGAGACTGACACATTAGATTAATTTAAATCTATGATATGCAAGAATGGCAGAACCAAAAATTGGCGATTATGGCTACTATCTACCCGAGTTGTTCGAGGTCAGGTCGATAGTCAGGCACCAAGTGTATCGGATTGTTGGAGTAACCTCAAATAAAAGACACGTGGTGCCATTGACGCAGCTGCAACCACCCAATATAGTGGATAGAGCCGCAATTAGTGTTATGGAGTTAAATGGGATGCATCAAATAATCGAGAAACAGTCAAAGAACATTGAAAACAGCGAAATGCTGGGAACTGCCGAGCTCGGCTCGAAGAGGAGCTCCGGCAGTTAAAACTTGAAAGTCCAAGAATAAGCGATCAACTGCTTGAGACCAAACGACTGCTTGAATACGCTGGGAATCAGCGGGAGTCCTACAGGAGGCAGGTGGAAACATTGAAGAAAGAGTTGGCGGAGGTTACGAATGCAGCCGAAACAAAGACAAGAGAATGTATCGCTCTGGTGGAAGAGCGGGAGTGTTTAGCTCGGAATTTGGAGATTGCCGAGATAGATATCAGAAAACTAAGGACCAGGGTAAGAACAGAACAGACCTCAAAGAAGGTCATCCAGAGGAGACTGGAGGCGATCAACGCGCAGAGCCCTTTCAGTCGACCTCCGAACTTTTATGAGCCTATTCCTGCCACAGGGGGCCACAACCAGTACTATCCAGAAACATTTCAAAACGTTGGCAATGCTCTGTCTTCCTGACAAGGGTGGTCGGGAAGACCTGTTCAAAATTACTCTTCAGGCAAAAAAAATTATGGAAGATGAGGAGGCCCGTAATGTTTATGACACACACGGGATTGAAAAAGCAGAGGAATATATGAACTGAAAATGGACCTTTGAAACTCTTGCTTGTGAGTGAGTGGAACACTCACATTTTCTAAGAGGGAGGCAGTGTAGTAAACCGTAGAAGTTAATGTATGACATGCTCATAAAATACATAGTGAAGGCACAATTCGAAATTTTCACAATAAATGGGAGAAAAAAAAGATATGGTTACTAAGAGTAAACCGGATTTTAACAATATAAAGAAAGCATCATAAATAATTATGGGAATCATCACGGAATGTCATCTTGACGGGAGACGTCATGGAATGTTTGCTCTTGACGGGATTCGTCAGGCAGGTAAACCTGTTTTCTGTTAGTTTAACTAACAGGGACCTGTGCGGTAGAAAATAACTATGAGAAAATCCCAAAGAGATTTTAAAAATTGGGTGAAAATATCCTAAGATTAATCAACCATTGATAGGACCAAGACCAAAGACCATATTCAAAACTAAACCTCATTTAATTGAGCTGCCTTTCTCTTATTAGCTTCACACCTTCTCTTCTTTTGAAACTTATTTTATTTTCGACCAATACGCCCAACTCTATATTGAACATCTTTAATATTTAAAGCTTCATAATTAATCAAAGTCTTAGACTTTCATCAGATTTTCATCAGTAAAACAAGGTTTTAAAGTGCTTTAGAAAAATCCCCAACCCAACCCGTAACCGTACACAGTGCACGGATATTACAATTTTGTGCGGTTCACAGACATTTTGGAGACTTGTGTGCAGTGTGGTTCTTAGAAAATGATCCCACACCCCACCCACTGCCCCCAGATCAGCCAAATCAATCCGGTGTTGTACTCCAACCCCTCAGGCGGGGCTGCATTAAAACAAAAGACAGACAGCATTAGAAAACAGGGATCTTTTCTGTTTTGCCCCACCCCCGTGTTTTTTTTGAACCCCAGTTACAACTTTTATGTTGTTATATAGCACGTTACTATGTACGATAATAGCACGTGCGCCTTGGGGTCATAAAAATTTTATACTCACTAAAATTGATGGCCGAAACACAAAAAGATCCAAAAACCAACAACAAATGACAAAAGTATATGAGTCAAACTAACAGCCTTCCTTCTTCAACCGCAGTTCTCATCGAAGCATCAACAATTTTGTGCTGCCTAAGCGTCCTTGACCCGCGAATGCAGAGGATGGAATTCCTCAGGAGAGCAAAGCTGATTTTTTTTCTTAGATTTGATATAAGCGTAGCTGTCTTCTGTTCGCGCAGAGAGCTTGATGCTAGTTGTTTCAGCACTTTTGAAGCTTATGGGCCAGCTCCACCCCAGTGCACGCGAAGACAAGCGGAAAAATTGTTGCTTTTTCAACCTCAGTTAATCTTTGTTTATGCTTGTTCTTTTTTTGTTTAAACAAATAAATTGAAAATATAACCCGGGGGTTAAATATTACAAGATTAAAATTATATATACAAAATTAGCACAATGTTAAAAATAAAAATTAGTGGTACCGTTTTTTAAAGGTAAAAATAACTTTTGAAGCCACCAACGTTCCTTTCCAACGGTACAAGTTTGAATTGTTGGAGTAGATGCTGTTTTAACATGCGTTTAAACTTCGAGCGTGATCTGATAGTCCGGACTTCACGCGGAAGTTTATTCCATTTTTGGATGCTTCTTTTTCGTAATGATTGACTGCTCGACCTTAGGAGAATTAGCTGTTCAGTTCTGTTGTTTTTTCTTACTAAAACATTACCACTCAGAGAAAAACTCTCAGTGCCATCTGATTTCAATGATGAAATATCCTTCCTAAGTTTTGAAACGGTCATCTGGCTGATTAAAATTTCTGCAGGCAAAGATTTTACTAAGAGATCTGTAGACCTCTCAAATTTTTTTCTCATATAGCAAACTTTAATTCCCCAACTGATTTGTCGATTAACTCGCTGCATTGCAGAGAATTTCACGTTCTGAAAAAATAGAGCACTCAACGTTAAATGAGAAAGGACTACGGATTTGAATAGCATCAATCGTGCTTTCAGAGGTAACCGATAACGTATAAGATATATGGATCTAATCGCTGTGGCCATATATAACAGAACTTTGTTGAGTTAAACATGAAAATTTAATTTAGAATCAATCATTATACCCAAGTATCTGCAGTGACTTTGTGGCTTACTCCCCGATTAACTATAGGATTAAATTTTCATTTTCTTTCGAGACGCAAAGAATTTCAGTTTTACCGGTTTTCATGGTTAATTTGTTTTGCTTTAGATAATTATGTGTTTTCTCCAGTATTTCAGAAACACATTTTTCCAGCTCGCTGACATTGTTTCTGCTAAAATGGAAACATGTGTCATCAGCAAATTGAATTATGTCGAATTTTCCTTGTACTTTTTCTCAAAAATCATTAATGTAGAGAAGAAAAACTAGTGGCCCTAAAACGGTTCCCTGTGGAACCTTTCGTGCGATAATGAATTAAATGCTTTAGCTAGATCAATAAAAATGGCAACTGAAACTTTTAATTTATCATAGTTTTCTTGTAATGCTTCAATTAAGTGTAAAACAGCATCTGTAGAGGACTTATGTTTTTGAAATCCAAACTGTGTACCGTTCAAGATTTTTTCTTTTTGCATAAGTTCGTTAACCTGATTGAGAAATATACGCTCAAAGAGTTTTGCAAACATTGGAGTAATTGAGATAGGCCTATAGTTCTCAGAAATTTTCACATCCCCTTTTTTGTAGACCGGACTATTGAAAGCAAGTCTTGATTTTTCCAGGAAAATATTTTGACTAATGCATGTGTTAAAAACAATCTGCAAATGGGTTCCAATTGCAAACTTTGCTGCCTTGGTTGCCCAAGCATTATAAACCCCTGGAACCGGAGACTTATTGTTGTCGAGTGAATCAATGGCATCATAGAGTTACGAGACACTCCCTTTCTTTGCCAATTCTTTTTTTGATGAAACTTCATTGTTCTTTGCTTGTTGGTAGATCTTTGAAAAATTGTTTGAAAAACTCGTTTTGGGCTGTTTTTGAACATCTATTAACCAAATTTCTCTGATATTTGAAAATGGTATGCGCTTTCTCCGATGGGTTCTTTTTCCAGATATTAAAAGGTCTATGCTTTTTCGTTATTTCTTCTCTCATCTCTTTTGTTAACCAAGGTTTTTCAGCAATTTTTCTTTCTGGTTGAAAGCTTTTTACAAATGGAGCGTGCAACTCTAGAGTAGTACTGAAAACGTTTATGAAAACATTGTACATGCTATTTCCATCTTCAAATTGATATTATTTACTCCAGACCTGATTTGAAAGATCGAGACTAAATTTATTTGCATCGAACTTTCTTTTGTTTCTACTTATAAAACTTTGCTTCCTGTTTTTGGGTCCAACAAAAAAATTGGTAGTGTACAAAACAATCAAGTGATCCATTTCAACTGATGGGGAAAAAATCTGAACATCTTGAATTTGGTTTTTGCTGGAAAACCCATGAACAATTAGTGTTACGCCTTGGCTGGTGGCTCGTGTTGGTTTTACTGTGTTTGACAAGGTGAGTCCGGAATTTCTGGCAAGTTCATCCAATAAAGTGGATTCTATTTTTGTTGAAATAATTAAGATTATAATCGCCAAAAAGCAAAACTTCGTCAGTGATTGAGTACGCCGGGGAAGTCTCTGATGTTAATTCGTCAGTGAAATCGTTTCCAAAGTTTTTATTTGGACAATACGAAGCATTAATTAGGATTTTGTTCGCCGATAGTCCAGATACTTCTATTTCCATAAGGACTCAAAAAAACTTTCGTTGAGTGCATTTAGATCAATTTGGTGTTTTGAAGATATGTCTCCAGGAACCCAGATGGCAACAGCCCCACCCTTATTTACTCCTGTCTTTGATTACCTTAATTTTAAATAAAATTTGTGCTTCGGACTCAAAAAATTCTCCGGATAAAAATCTGTTTCATTCAACCAAGTTTCAGTTAGGATCACTATTGTCTTTTGAGTCAAGTTTGTCAAAAAGTCATTGAAAAAGTCATATTTGTTTTTTAAACAGCGTGCATTGAAGAGACAAATGCTTAGATTTTTGCAATCTTTTGTAACTATGTCTATCAGCATGTCCGATTCACGGATCTGAGAAAAGGGACCCGGATTTAGATGAATATCAGCACTTAGGAGCAAGCGCATGAGGTGTAAAAGAACTATTTTGCACAAATATAAAAATCGAAAAAAGCGGAAACTAATTTTCACTTTGTAATTATCATGATTTTGGTTGTGTGACATAACCGAATATATAAACTTTTCATTTGATGTGCTAAGTAAAACGGCAAAAACTATTAATTTGGAAATGTTCATTTTTGGTGACAAAAAACATTAGGTCACACAACCAAAGGATTGATTAAATACGCTGAGTTTTTCGCAGTGCAATGTTGTTTTGTGACACAGTAATATTATGCTGTTGATAAAAGTTCCGAATACTCTCGGAAATTTTTTGTACTCCAGCCAAATTTAAATGAACACCATCATTAGATATTGCTGATGATGTAATATTGCATTTCAAAACCTCTATTTTTGTCCATTTCGATGTTCCGTTTAACTCCAAAGCTAAATTTCCCAGTTGCTTATTGAACTCTACAATTTCAATATTATTCGATTCACGCCCATAATGGCTATTTTTAACTTGTGGAATTTCAGAAAGTAGAACTTGTTGAGGTTTCAAAATTTTGATTGCTTTTGTAACAGTTTCACATAATTGAGACGCTGTGGCCATCCCCGAAACACCCTTATCTATACTATTATGACCCGCATGAAAACTGAGTGATTGGCATTTTGCTCCTGACGAATACTGTTCGACTGTTTGTCCCAAATCAATAATTGCTACAGAGGGATAGGAATGAAGCCCATTATCATAAGAAATATCAGATTGTTGTATCTTTTTGTATGTGCTGTCTGAAACTATAAGATTGTTAGTATTTCTGTTAAGAAATTTTGGAAAAAACTTTGGTTCCGACGGCTCAAAAAAATTAGTTGCATTTTGAATATTGTGACCCATTAAGTTTTCCAATAGCGAATGTTCTGATCCCGTAAATATCCGACTTTCCATTGGAATTGATCAGTCATTCGACACTGGTACGCATTTGCATTATCTTTCAATTCTATCTGCTGCTTTTGTTTTTCAATGACATGGTTTTTGTTCTGAGATCGTATGAGCTTGTTTGTCGATTAATTGTTTCTTTTCTTGTACGATTTCGTTTTTTGCTTTAACTGTTTTCGCATGTCCTAAATGGTGTTTGTAAGTGTTGAAAGTTCATTACTCAATTCAGTTTTAGTTTGCTGAGGCATTTTCAATCAAAACTTTGGTTGGATTTCGATTTACGCAGCAAATTGCATTTACCAACTGTTCTGCTCTTTGATGGATTCATGATACTTTTAGGCTTCGCTACTGTTTTAAGGGCAACTTTTTGCCAGCGGGTTGAAAATTTTAACATCAAAATAAATTTTGTTGGGCCTCGATTCCCAAAGTCCGTTGGCTTTGATATCTAATCTTGCATCATCATCAGTTGTCGTTTATTTAAGAGCAAAGGTTTCCCCTTGCAACGGCTGATGATGTTGTTGTTGTTGTTGTTGGGGATTTACAGCTGTGCTGAAGGGTCTAAAGTCCCAGTCATCAAATTAAAATAATGTCCAATAGTTTCTAAAGTTTTGACAATCGCAGAACAATTGCCAAGTGCAAATACTCCGCTCACAAAATTTCTTCTCGAACAAATTCCACATTGTACGTAATATTCGGTTTTTCAGTCCAAATGGTTCCCTTAAGTTTATTTAATTTTCTAGGCGGTTTGCAATTCGACAGGTTTTAAAGGTGAATTCGCTGCGCGCTTTCTCTGTTCGAGTTTTCGTCATTTTCTAAATTTCGTTGTTCCTTGTTTCTTTCGTATGTACTTCAGGTAGCTCGATGCCGCTATTCTCTTCATTCAAAGCTTTTGAAACCAGCAATAGATCGTTAAAATGGATAAACATTGGTAATGGCAATATGTTTAATAGTCGAAGCTGTCTTTTGTAATCTGTATCTTTCTTTCCCGTTATCCATTTGACTACCTTTTTTTTGAAAATTTCCAGAATTTGAATTTCAGTTCTTCTTGCAGTCAAGCACGTGAAACCATACAGCAATACCGGCAGAATTAAGAACTTATATAATCCCAATTTCACAAACGTGTTTACTTTAGTTGCAACATTTCGCTTAAGCATGTACAGAACTTTATTTGCTTCTTCATTCTTTCTTCAATATGTTGTTTCCACGATACATCTGCCGCCACGTGAATACCAAGATCTTTGACAGTCGTGGATTTCGCCAAATCTTTTTCCATCAATTTGTACTGTTGGTCTCTACCTCTGAAATTCAGATACGCACACTTGTCTATTGCCAGCTCCATTTTATTTTGGACTATCCAGTTCTCAATCCCATGTAGATCATCTTGGACTTCCCACTAGCTTCTTTGTACAGACAAAAGTTTAAGATCATCAGCGAAGATAAAGGGCTCAGAAAACATCAGGTCATCTGGAAGATCGTTAATAAATATACAGAACAGTATAGGGCCTAGGAGTGAACCCTGTGGTACCCCGCTTATTATATCGAGTATCTTCGAACTGGTATTGTCCACACGCACATATTGTCGTTGATCACTCAAGTAGTCGATTAGAATTTCGATCAAACATCCTCGAACTCCAATGTCAATCAATTTTTGAATTAACTCATTATGTGGTACTTTGTCAAAAGCTTTTGAGAAGTCAGTGTAGAAAGCAATATTCTCTGATTGAGGGTCGTGATCAAAAGCTTCAAATATTGTTTTGAGAAACAGCAGCATATTTGTTTGCACAGATCTTCTCCTTACAAAGCCATGTTGAATCCTAGTTAGGAAATTTTAAAAATGATTATACAAGGCAATGTGTATGAATTTTTCCAGAATCTTGCTATCAAGGTTCAATAGTGAGACAGGCCGGTAGTTTTCTACTTCTCTTCGGTCTCCTTTTTTGAAAATAGTGGTTATGGCAGCAAATTTCCAGCTATCGGGTATTTTCCGCAGCCATTTTATTTTACGAAGGACAGAATGCATGATGTTGCAGAGATTCTTTCTCGTCTTTACGTAGAAAACCGGAGGTATACCGTTCGGTCCTCTGGATTTTGTGGCATCAATATCATCCATTAAATTTCTGATGGTATTCTTCGAGATGTCAAAATTTGTAACAGAGGGTTTCTGTACTTTGAAATCCTTCAAACTGAAATTAGTCTTTGGAGAGAACACGGATTGAAAAAATTGATTTAACATATTTACTTGTTCGCATCGAAGTGAACTTTGCTTGGTATCCTTCATCAAAACTTTGGGCAGGCAGGAAGATTTGTTTAGGTTTTTTAGATGTTTAAAAATTTTGTCTGTATTTCTCGATCCCAGTAAATTTTCTTGGTACACAACTCTGTCTTCTTCAGCTGAATCAGTGACTTGGATTTCCAGTTTTAGAACCAACTGTTTTCGGTAAGATTTTGGTTCATTCTCCAATAAACCTTTCTGTGTCTACAGCTTATTAATCAAATTTGAAGTACCACAGGAAATCCAAGGTGGCAGTGATTGTCTATGCCTTGTTCCTTTCGGGACATACAAATCAAAAAATCCGTCAAGATACCATGTGAATTCTTCGCTCATTTTGTTGATGTTGATGTAGCATATTGACTGGAACGGTTCTTCAACAAGATGCTCGTTTATAGCGTCATAGTCAGCATTCCCAAAACTTCTAAAGTTCTGTACTAATGGATTTGTTTCAGTAACTGGGTTTTGTAAGGATAGACGAATAGCTTCATGGTCAGTTAGATTATAGATAGATGGAAAAGATTTGTCTAATTCAGCGGATAGATGACATTTTTTGATAGAAGGCAGTATCCAATTTGTTGTTTCCACATGTCGGGAAGTCGATAATATGCCGAAACAATTTCTCTTCAAACCTTTCGATGACTTTGTCTTCAGTCTCGTTGGGACTATACAGTGTCTTCCAGTTTGCTTCTGGAAAATTAAGGTCTCCACAGATGACTATTGGTTTGTTTTTAGGATTGATTCTCAGGAGCAGTTGGAAGTCCTCTATCGTGTATCGATATGAGCTTGATATGGGTGGGTTGTAGAACGCATATAGAAATACTTGAGTGTCGTTCAGAGTAATTTTACACGCTACACATGAGTTGGGTAGAGTGAATTTTTCCGATATGAGAGTATTTTTCACAGCAATGAGGGTACCTCCATGCGCATGTCTATCTCCAATCATGGCCCGATCACTTCTATAAATATTGTAATCGTTAGGAAAGAGTTCGGAGTCATGAATGTTATCGTTCAACCAGGTTTCTCATAGACATAGAACATTATAATCTGAGTTAATTACTGCATTTACGAACTTTGATCGAATTTTCGATATTTACTAAGCTTCTTGTATTTAGTTGGAGGATATGGAGAAAGCCTCCTAGTCAGTGGGCATTCTGTACATCCAACTGCACTTGGCCCCATCATTGTAAAGTTCAAGATTTCGAATTTTCAATTTCTCCTTAGGTTCACCTCCGTCAAGCAGCTCCCTTCGCTTTTTTAACCTTTGATTTTCTTTCATTGCGTCATCCCTCGACAACGCTGGCAGCATGTAAATTTTTCTTTCGACCAAACTATTTCTGAATTCTCGACTTTCTGCAAGAGTGATTCTTGTTTCGTGTTCATTTGCCAAGGTTACTAATACCGCCCTTGGCTTTTTTCTATCACTTCGAAATTTTCCAAGTCTTTGTATTTCCGTTACATGTGCATCTGCACCTATCGAATTGAGCAGATCGTTAACTTCATCGTTTGTTGGGACAAGAATTTCCCCTTTCGTTTTATTAGGATCCTCAGGTATCCCTTGTATTCTTATACATTTATTGATATTGTGACTATTCGAGTTTTCATCAGTTTTAACTCCTTTAGGTTTTCCTGAAGTAGTTTCAACAGCAACGACAGCAGCATATGTTTTTTCAACTTTGTCACACGTCATTTTTGTAGCATTCCCAATTTTCTCATCCACCAAGTCCGTTAATCGCCTTTCCATATTCTTCAGTTTTTCCCCAACATCCAAGCTATCGATTTTTGCAGCAACTTTTGCTAGGGTTCGACAAGGAATAAGTTATCCCTTTCATTTTGTTCAACACAATTTTTGCAGAGTAGCATGGCATTCATAACAAGCTCTTTAATGCCATTAATTGCAGCTGGAGAAAGCTGTACATTCAGGAGTCAGATGCATGTTACAATCACATGCCACACAAATATAACTCTTTTCGTTCGCGTTAACGGCCTTCTCGCAACTTTTACAATTTTTCCCCATTTCGTGTTATATTATTTTCTGAGCAAAATCAAGGAACTTAATCGCTAGGAATTTCTCAAAAAATAATCTTACCGACTGGACTTTAGGTTAAAAGTTCTGATCCGGACCAAGGAACTTAATCTCTAGGAACTTCACAGAACTTAAACTAATCTCAAAGTTGATTATTTGTTGGCGGAGTTTTTCTTTCGTTGTTTTTGGGGTTTGCTATTTTTCTTTTTGCAAATTCGCTTCAGATCACCGTTGTTTCGTACGATTGAGAAGAGCGTTTTTTATTCGAGAAATGGATCCAAGTGAAGCTTACTGTACTTTTACAACACTTTCTTATCCTTTTGCTTTCCGCGAGATAAGAGATTCCTGACTTTATGCAACACTGGTATCTCAGTTTCTTTCAATTTGTTGTAGACGTCAGGGGCGCCTTCTCTGACACAATAAACAATTCCAACTATATCAACCTTTCGTTGTAGACGTTCAATTTTAACTTTTAATTGATGTTCTGTTATCGCTTTTCGGGCTTGATACCGTATTATTGATAATATTGTGCCACAATATAATTTTGGTGTTATTTTCAACGTATCGCAATCGATTTTGTACTATCTTGTACTTATCTTTAGCGTTTGGTGGATGTAGATTGTATCCTGGTTTCGAGATGACCTTCCCTCTGAGTCGTTTTCGAATGTTATCCCACTTGCTCCAGCAATCAACATTACGATAGGGCAACCACGGCTACCCTGACATTCAATTATATCTATTTAATATCTATTTAATATGAGGCTAATTCTCGACATCATGACAGACATCACTTAACAAGTTGGCAATGGAATCGCGGAGTTCATTATGTCTCATATGCGTGTATCTTCCTTTCGGACAGTGGAACTAGCTTTTTGTTAGCTCAAAGTGATATCGCTTCAATGGCGTAGCGTTTAACCAGCTCGAGGCTTCCTTTTCACTCGCTAGGTCAAGTGAGCGAATCCCGTTCTTATTCAAATCGCTCTGAATTTTAAATCAGCCCCCACGCTGCAGTGCACCTGCCGCTGCGCTCACCTCACGTCCCTTCAATTAAGCTAAAGCTAGCCAACCGGTCGCTTGAGAGCAATTCGCCCGATATTAGTTGGTTAAGTTCATTAGTTTTACTGGTTCGTGAATTCAGGAAATCGTGCGATGCAATTGTATGCGTGAGGTTGCTATATCAATTTTATCGGCTGGGTTGTTGGTTCATTGCTCATCAATTGTTCGAAAGCTATATGGGATATAAGGCACAGCTCATAAACGTTAATAATAAAGAAATATAGGAGTGAGCTTGCCTTTGACCGTGGTGCTATTGCCTCACTCATAAATTGAACAATTTTTGTGGTTCAGTCAAAAAGATGAAACAAGTTAGAACATGATGGAGAACGCCTACATACAAAACGATATTGTGAAAAATTTTGGGCGTAACATTAGAGACTCGGCCTAATTTTAATGAACACATTCTGTATGTCTCTAAAAAAATTTCGTCGCTTTGTTTTAATGCAAAAAATCCCAAGTGCCTGACCACTTCTATCTTAATAACTTACTAAATGGCCTACAAGCAGCCTGCAGTTTTTTTTGTGTTAGCTGATTTATTGTTTTACCACATTTTTGAAATTGAAATGGATTCTTAAAATGCAAACAAAAAATTTGCGATAAAAACGAGCGATAAAAAACTTGAGCAAATATTTTTATTATTATTATTATTATTATTATTATTATTATTATTATTATTATTATTATTATTATTATTATTAATATTATTATTATTATTGTTATTATTATTATTATTATTATTATTATTATTATTATTATTATTATTATTACTATTATTATTATTATTATTATTATTATTATTATTATTATTATTCTTATTATTATTATTATTATTATTAATATTATTATTATTATTATTATTATTATTATTACTATTATTATTATTATTATTATTATTATTATTATTATTATTATAATTATTATTATTATTATTATTATTATTATTATTATTATTTTTATCATTATTATTATTATTATTATTGTTGTTATTATTATTATTATTATTATTATTATTATTATTATTATTATTCTTATTATTATTATTATTATTATTATTATTATTTTTATTATTAGTATTATTATTATTATTATTATTATTATTATTATTATTATTCTTATTATTATTATTTTTATTATTATGGCTTCCACAAACGTGAGGGACAGATAAATGTTATGGAACACGAATTTTCGATGCTGAAATAATTATTGAAGTACTTCCACTTCAAGTTTAAGATTCGATATTTGAGTCCGACTGGTTGAAAGAATTTAACATTTGAATCAATGATATTTTCTCTATATGTGGTTCGAAAGAAAAAATTTGACCGCTGAATTTCTTTTTTGATTTCATGCAACACGAACCGAAAACTTGACCGTCTTTGCACAATATTAATATGCTCGCTGATGTTGAACGCATAATAATTGTTCACCAATTTCAATAGCAAGAGAAGATCTATTAGCACAACGTAATAGTTGAGAGGCAAAAAGTTCAGGGATCTTAGTCTTTCGCAATAATTAAGGTTCGGTAAGATCCATTTCGAAACTTTTTCTTGAGATTTTTCAAGGAGTCGCATGTCAAATTTTGAAGGCATATAACAGTTAGATCCATAGATTAAAATTCGAATAAGCGTACTCTTATAAAGATTTAGTTTTGCAGAAACCGTCAGGAGATTTGATGTGTTTCTTTTAATTTGGCGGAAGAAATTATTGGCTTTACGAGTCCGCAATTCTACATGTTCCTTCCAAGTGAGACTGTCGTTCATAGTGATTCCAAGGTCCTCCACATTTCTTGATTGTTATAGCGACCATTGACCCAATATCGGACTTAATCTCGACTTGATATTGAAATTTATGTACTGAAATTTTGATAAATTGAAGCTGATGTTGTTTTCGTAACTCCAACGCAATATTGAATCTAGATCTTGTTTGATTCCGTGTAGGTTTCCAAGATTTTCATTATATGATAATTTGAAATCGTCAGCAAAAGAAAAGACTTTGGATTTGAAAACAGTTTCAGGTAAGTCATTAATGAAAATAAGAAAAAGTAGTGGCCCAAGTATTGAGCCCTGAGGTACATCCGAGGTGACCGGCGAATTCTTCGATTTTAGGTTTCCAATTTTCCCGTTTTGCAGTCTGTCGCTCAGGCAACTCTTTAAAATCTTGAACAGCTTGCCACCTATTCCAATGCAATTGATCTTACATAAGAGTATTCCATGATCAATTTGGTCAAAAGCATTGGAAAAATCAAAGCGAAATGAGCTATTTTCTCGATTGTTCTCAGAACAGAACTTCTATATCTTATCTAAGTAGGTAATCATTTGAAGAATAACTGATCTTCTTTCACGAAAACCGTACTGTGAATCAAGTTCCGTACAAGTTATGAGTCCTTTGAAAAAATTGACAATTGAGCCATACAAAAATTTTTCTAGAACTTTCGAGACAATGCATAATAGTGTTACAGGACGATAATTTACCATATGTGCTTTCGACCCCTTTTTTCTTAAAAATTGGGCTAACTGCTCCTGTTTTCTATGCACTAGGATAGGTTCCGAGGCGCCTAAAATTTCTGAGTAATTCAAAGATGGACTTCGTAAGTTTTTTTGCGCAGTTTCTGAGGACAACTGCAGGCAAGTTATCAGGCCCACATGATTTTGTTACGTCTAATGACCCAAGAATTTTGACTATTGCTTCTTCCGTCACAGTAAAGTTGTTCAAAATTTTATTTTCATTCAAACTTTTATGAAGACCAATGAGACGGTGAAAACTGAACAGAAATATTTATTAAAAAGAGAGGCTTTCTCAGCATCACAGTTTGCTACATCTTTGTTCCATATAACCTGTGGCGGAACTGACGGTCCTTTTCGTAAGTTTTTAAAATACTTGTACATGGCTTGAGAATTTCGTGAGTTGAAAAGCTTTGATTCGTAAATTTTCTGCTCTAGGTCTACGGCTTCTGCTAGACTGTTTCTCGACGTTTCTATCTTGAGTCTCAACGAATCATTGTTGGCTAGTGAATTTTGTTTTCTCTGAAGAGCTTTAAGCTTTTTCATTAGATGTGATGTCGCAGGCGTGATCCAGGGGGGCAAGTTAGATCTATGCTTACTCCGTCTTGGTGTGAATTTTGTGATCGCCTCGAATAACCAATGATTCCACTCGCTGAGCATCCGATCGAAGCTGCTATAACAAATAGAATTAAAAAGGTTTAGTCTCAGATTTTCTGTCAGACCAACGTAATCGCATTTACAGAAGCTCAATATTTTGTGCAATTCGGTTTTCTCGTTCTTAGCAGGACTCAAGTCAAGATCTAATAATATAGGTATGTGATCGGATAAACTAAAAATTTTGAGCAAAGGATCGTCGATAACTATGCTGTCCTCATTAACAAAAATTTGATCAAGTGTGTGTTTACCACATGTGGGAAAGAAAACAACAGCAAAAAAATTTGGCAATCAAGTAGATCGACCAATTGTTTCTCATATAAGTCGGCTGACTTTAGTGTTTTCCAATTGACAGAAGGAAGATTTCAATCTCCTATTACTATGACTTCTATCTCTCTCCACTCATCGTTGTCTAGAAAGCAGAAGAAAGAGTTGAATTCGTCAATTGTGACTCAGTATTCGCTGTTATTAGGAGGGTTATACAAGCACAAAATAAGTATTTTTTCATCATTAACAATTATGAGCTAACCTGCAAACGCAGACGTTAGTTTGGCGTTTAGATACGTAACATCAATTAGGAAAGAAGTAATGTTTTTCCGAACGCCAATCATTACACCTCCATGTTTGCTCTTCAGATTTGCATTTCTTTCGCTTCTGTAAAGCTGATAATTTTGCAGGAAAAGTTCACTATCGCTGATGTCAGCTGTCAACCAAGTTTCAGTTAAAGCGATGATGTCATATGCAGAGGTTTTAGCAGCGACAGCAAACTATCTTGGACGATCTAAATTTAGGAGGCTTCTTGTATTGAAAACTAAGCAGCTAAGAGAATTTTGTAGTCAATTTTGATTACGCAGCAGTTTCAAAGCATTTTCTTCTTCGCTCGTTAAAACCAGGTCTTTTACTATTTGACCCTTAAAGTATAGCTGTTGGTTTTTCCTACGGATGTCTAATTTCGAAGCTCCACAGGCTATTAGGGCAAGCCTTTTGAGTAGCATTGATTTCTCGACTTGAATTTCTTCTTGGTTCAGAGCTCTTGACAGAAAGACAGGAAAATCATAATCGACCAGCTTCCGTCCTTTTGCGAGAAGTTTTCTCACTTCCCACGGACTGCTTACTGTTACCAAAATGGTTCTTGGCTGCGTCCAATTTGATTCTGCTTCCCTAACCTCCTGATGTTCTGCACATTTGTGTCTTCACCAAGGAAATGAATTAAATTATCAACTTGATTTTGCTCCGCTTTGAGAAGTTCTTCAGTGGAATTGGCTTTGGCTTCGGAAATACCACTGATGCGAATTTGGTTTAAAATGACCTGATCTGGCGCACTCCCGGTAAAACTCCGTTTTTCGAGCGCACATGGGTTCTCTTTATAAATTTCCTTAACGCCTTCAGTTACAAACTTTTTCAGCTGTTCATTCATTTTGGAGCAATTAGCCAAGTTTTCCTTGACTACCTCATTTACGGTTTCCTTAATGTTATCAATGTTTGGCAGTTCGTTGACTAGCTTACGTGTGGTTTTGTGTTGGGCTAATAAATCGCGGAAGAAGTAAATGACCCAATCTTTTTGCATTTTATGTAGATGTTTACTGACAGTGCTCACATCTTCAATCAATTCATCAATCATCGGATAATAATCCTTTGATTGCGATTCGAGTCTTTTTCTCGGAGCGTGATCTACGCTTGACATTTTAATTTTCCTTACAAGAAAGCACGTGAGCATTTAAGTTAACGATATGGATTTCCGAACAAATGTTGTAAGCTTGTTAAACGTTATCTCTTGAAATAAATTAGAACGATGGAGCTTAATCTAATTTAGGCGAGAAAATATTCGGAAGGAGGGTAAAGGAAGTTGTCTTTCGCCAGCACCTACAAGACAACAAAGTATCTACTTTAGACGCGGTGAAAAACGAATTAACTAAAAACTGTAAACTTTCCTCAGACACCTACGAGACAACGAAGTAGCTACCTCAGGCGCTTCAGAAGAAAACAGTTTATATAAAACTCACGTTATTCTTTCTCGTCGAGTATCTCTTTACTCGGTTTTCGTCGCCTTCTCTGTCTGCTGCCCTTCTTTTTTTCTTCGATCTCTTTCGCTGAATAAGCTTCCGTAAGTTGTCACGGTGTTCGTGCACTATATTGAACAGGTGCGACTCCAAATCCACTTGTGGATGCACCTGTTTGAGCTTTTGGAGAATAAGCTTATTGTTCTTCTTCCTATATGAGAGGAGATTTCTTGCGTCTATAGTTAGAATCTTTGCGTTTTTCAGGAGATGAAACAAATTTGGTGCATCTTCTCTTTGTAGGTGATTGCAGCAATTTTATTTTTGAACTGCTCAATCAGGTTGATCAGCTGGCTAGAACTTGCTTTTATGCTTGCTGACAGACTTTCTGATCACATCGTGCCAGAGAATAATGTGTCGCTTAAAACCATTTGATCCTCGTCTCATTAAATAATTCAAATCGTTCAACTTGTTTGTTGTGGCTGGGTTAATGCTGAGTCCTCGAACAGCAAACGCAGATTTACGATCGCCAAGGACTTGTCGCAAAGAAAAGGTTGAATGCTTACAAATATTTTTCAGGCATTTTGCACCAATATAGAATACCATATCAGTACCGGTCTCTAAAAAATCCACATCATCTCTGTTTGTGCTCGATTTGACAAATTTTTTAAATCTTTCGACCTAGAATCATTTGAAAGATACTCTTTGAAACGAGCTTTTCAATTTTATTGAATTCCACAACATAGGAAGTATTTCTAAGGCTCTGTAAACAATACCTGGTATTGACTCACTTCCAAAAAAAACATTCACTGTCGAGACGATGGTCTTTTTGAATTTTTAAAGCCGCAGAATAATTGTAAAAGATCAGATATTCAATAGATGAAATAAAGAATGTCATAGGTAGAAATAAACTAAATTTTTCCTTCCATAAATGTTTTTGATTTGCTTTCCACTTAATTGAGACCAATTTGTCTTCCATTAGCAAGCCTCGCGCCTATTAGGGGTCCCTTCAGAATTGTATTTCGCTTTTCTGAAGTATGCTTGAAATGTATTTCATAAACTCTTTTTATTCTAGTTATTTCTACTACTACTATAGCCCCAATCATGAAAAAGCAACCATAGGGGGGCTATAAGTTTTTAGGAGGCGCGTGTGGCCTTGGAATTTCCAAATGAGTTAGTTTCTTGTGTAAAGCGAGTTTGATAAATACGAGTCCGGTTTTGTTTGTGTACAACGACTATGATGATGATGAAATCATGTGGGCCTGATAACTTGCCTGAAGTTGTTCTCAGGAACTGCGCAAAAGAACTTACGAAATCGATCTTTCAGTTACTCAGAAATTTTAGGCGCCTCGGAACCTTTCCTAGTGCATGGAAAACAGGAGCAGTTAGCCCAATTTTTAGGAAAAAAGGGTCGAAAGCACATGTGGTAAATTATCGTCCTGTAACACTATTATCCATTTCACGGATAATTTTTGGATGGCTCAATAGTCAATTTTAACAAAGGACTCATAACAGATTCAAAGTACGGCTTTTTTGAAAGAAGATCAGTTTTTCTTCAAATGATTACTAATGTATAAAATATACAAATTCATTTCTGAGAAGAGTCGGGGAAAATAATTCATTTCTTTTTGACTTTCCAAAGCATTTGACCTAGTTGATCATGGAATACTCTCACGTACGATCATTCTCATTGGAATAGGCGGCAAGCTGTTCAAGATTTTAAAGAGTTGCCTGAGCGACAGACTGCAATACGGGAAAATTGGAAATCTAAAATCGAAGAATTCGCCGGTCACCTCGGGTGTACCTCAGAGCTCAATAATTGGGCTTCTACTTTTTATTTTCATTAATGACTTACCTGAAACTGTTTTCAACTCCAAACTGTCGCGCCTAGTAGGACCAAAGTCTTAAACTTATTACCTCTCAACTATTACATTGTGCTATCGCGAAAGGTGAAAAATTATTATGCGTTCAACATCAGCGAGCATGTCAATATTGTGCAAAGGCGGTCAAATTATCGTTTTGTGTTGCCTGAAATCAAAAAAGAAATTCAGCGGTCAAATTTTTCCTTTCGAACCACATATAGAGCAAATATCATTGATTCAAATGTTAAATTCTTTCAACCAGTCGGACTCAAATATCGAATCTTAAACTTGAAGTGGAAGTACTTCAATAATTATTTCAGCATCGAAAATTCGTGTTCCATAACATTTGTCTGTCCCTCACGTTTGTGGAAGCCATAATAATAGTAATAATAATAATAATAATAATAATAATAATAATAATAATAATAATAATAATAATAATAATAATAATAATAATAATAATAATAATAATAATAATAATAATGATAATAATAATAATAATAATAATAATAATAATAATAATAATAATAATAATAATAATAACAATAATAATAATAATAATAATAATAAAAATAATAATAATAATAATAATAATAATAATAATAATAAAAATAATAATAATAATAATTGTGGTACACGAGTAACCACGTATACTCTAAACTATTATCTTTGAAGCAGTAAATTAATATCATCATATGCTTTATGTAATTCATCATGTTTTGTTAACCATTGCAATCGCCGCGCGATTGTTCATAGTGTTCAAACTGACAGGTATCTACGCACTAACAGACTAACCATAAAATGGTCAATTGCAGTCTGCCTAAAGTAAACGTGAATTCAAGTTGTGCGTTAATCTTCTCTCTGTACGATATTAAGTTACTTAGTCAAGCTCGAAGGAACTAAGTATCACATGGCGCAGTCAGCGGAAAAAGGAAGAACAATATTAGGACTGGAACCCTTTTGGGAACGACCCAGCTCCAACCCCCCCATCCCATGGGAAAAGTGGAGAAGTCAACTCAAGATGGCCCTCGTCGCAAAGACAAATATCGAACTAGATGAACTCCTAAGAGAGAAACCGACAATAGTCATATACCCCCCGGAACCAGTTGAAGAACAACCAGTGAACAACCCAACACAAACAATGGAGAGGGAGAGACTCACCAGATATAGTCAGGCAGTAGCCAAATGGAAAAACGAGTGCAACCTAATCGATAGAATAGGGGTACTGTGCGGCGACAAGCCATGGGACATTGCAGACAAGAAGGCAAAATCAATGGTGTACCTAACAATTGGAATCGAAGGACGCAGGATGCACACCCGAAAATACCCACACACAAACGTCGAGAACATCACGACACAACAACTGTGGGAAGAATTAGAGCTAACATTCATAAGACCAAGGAATGTCACCTTTGATCGGTACCTGTTGCTAACCAGACGTCAACAAAAAGGTGAAACCATGGAACAGTTCCATTCGGCTCTACGATCCCTAGCGGAATTCTGCCAACTAGGAGCTCTAGAAGACGGATTGCTAAGAGACATCTTCACAGCCAACATGAGTGATCCAGAAATACAAAAAGAACTCCTGAAGGTAACACTGGATCCAGAAAAGGCACTAGAATTAGCCATCAGTATTGAATTAGGCGCACGAAGCCAACTAGCCATACAGGCAAAATCAACAACAGACCCATCAATGGTATCAATAGTAGGACGATCGGAGACCGTCCTAGCAATCACCAGCTCAAGGTACCGAGGAAACTTTAGAGGCAACTATAGCCAGCCCAGAGGCACATTCACACAGTCCAGAGGCAACAACAACAACAACACCCCGTCAACCAGACAACAAGTGCAACACAATTGTAGGAACTGCGGACAACCCTGGACACAAGACCACAGAGCCAAATGTCAAGCACTAGGCCAAACATGCAGAAGATGCAATAAGCCCAACCATCTTGCCAAGGTATGCCGCTCACACCTAAACAGAAACAACAATAGAAACATTAACGAAATCGAAGAAATACACAATACACAACACGAAGACAACATAAACATGGTCTCCCTAAATAATGAAATAGAGAGCATAAGAGAGGACTCAGAAGAAGACTACAGTGTAAACCTAGTCTCCCCAACGGAAGGATCAACAACCCCCACCAAACTAAACGTGACATTCGGGAACAACAAATAATGGGTAATGGTCGACTCCGGAAGCTCCAACAGCTTAATCACAGAGCGGATGGCCCACGAGATTGAGGAGCGAGACAAAAATAGTTGGTGGAGTCGTAAGACGAATCCAACCAACCTAATAAGCTTCACGAACACCCCAATCAAGAACAAAGGAACCGTGTACTGTGACGTTCAATGCAATGGGTGGAACGCAGGAAGAGCCGACCTCATCGTGGTTCCTAACAACCATAGAGCACTAATAGGCAGAGACCTCTTCCAAGGACTAGGCATCCAAGTCAACCAACAAACATCCCCAAAAGCGGAAGGTAAGAATGTTGCGATGATAGAAAATCTGGATAACCAAAACTTAAAACAATTAATAGCCAAACAATTCCCCGGTCTCATAAAACGGATAGGACGATCAGTAAATCACACAGTAAAATCCAAATTTAAAACAAACTTCACCCCTATTCACCAACGAGGCCGAAGAGTACCAATACACTTACAAAACCAAGTTGAACAGGAACTCAAAAAATTAGAAGAGAATGGCAACATAATAAAACTGGAAAAATGCAGCGACAAAAACTTCATATCGCCAATTGTAATAACAATCAAAAGAGACAAAACGATAAAACTAGCCATGGACTCTAAAGTCATAAACAAAGCCATTCACAAAAACAAATATCAGATGCAAAACATAGATTGCCTAATGGACAACATTGCCCAATCAATATCGGAATCGTCGCACGAAGGCGAGGTACTTTTTTCAACAATCGACTTACGGTACGCATACAGCCAACTACCGCTAGACGAAGCAACAGCAAAACAATGCAATTTTAATATAGTAGGCGGCCAAGCCACCGGAACGTACCGATTCATAACAGGCTTTTACGGCCTAACTGACATGCCGGCAGATTTCCAAAAAGCCATCGACAGCACATTAAAAGGTCTTAGAGACACATATAGTTTCTTGGACGACATAATTATAGTCTCCGGCGGAGGAATTAAAACTCATAAGGAAAAAGTCTTCAAATGCCTACAAAAACTCGACAAAGAAAACCTCAGCATAAATTTAGAAAAATGCCACTTCGCAAAAAATAAGATAGAATGGCTAGGATTCGAAATCAATCAAAACGGAATAAAGCCACTCGTCAGTAAAACCGAGGCCATTCAAAACCTAAAAGCCCCTAACACATGCAAGCAACTAAAATCGTTCCTCGGAAGCGTCCACCACCTAACCAAATTTGTCCCAAATCTAGCAATACAGTGTAGAGTATTCAGAGACCTACTGAAAAAAGACAACAAATACAAGTGGGAACATAAACACCAAACAGCGTTCGAAAATATAAAATTACACATAAAAAACATAACAGAAAATACGCACTACGATTCCACCCGAAAAACGAGAGTCAGAACAGACGCATCACGCTCCGGACTCGGAGCCGTGCTAGAACAAGAATCGAACGTAGGGTGGGAGACAATAGCATATGCATCACGTTTTCTAAATAAAGCCGAAGAAAAATATAGCATAAATGAATTAGAACTCTTAGGTGTAGTGTGGGCACTCGAACATTTTAAACATTACCTCTACGGCCATTACTTTACAGTACAAACAGATCATAGAGCACTCTAATCCATATTGAAAGAGAGATCTACGAAAGCTCATCAAAGTAGACTAACACGTTGGTGTGATAGGTTAATCCCATTCCACTTCCAAATTGAACACATACCAGGATCAAGGATGGGACTAACAGGTTACATTTCAAGAAACCCGAATAACAAAGCTAAGCCTATAAGCCGATACGATGAGGACTTTGTGATCGCGCAAATAGACGCAATTAAGCAAACCATATATGCAATAAGACAACGCGGGAGGCCACGAAAAACAGACAAGCTGGAATCGTCCAACGATTCCGAAGCATTTACTACAAAGCCAAAAATTAAGCGACAAAGAGGCCGCCCAAGAAAATTACCCCTGCAATCGCAGGACGATTCCAAAATCAAAGTGCCTAGAGCACATAGTCACAAGACAAAACCTCAAACTTTGCAAAAGTTGCACAATTACAGCCTACGCAGAAACAAAGATTTACCAAATATAGAAAACCATATGACGATAGATGATGCAACCTCACAAAAAGTCACACAGCACACCATTGCAAAAACG